>NW_026667964.1:0-1264 GCF_009828535.3 Hylobates moloch | reverse complement strand
CCCTCGGGGCCCTGCTGCCTCCTCAGGTCAGCCCTGGACATCCCGGGTTTCCCAGGCCGGGCGGTAGGTTTGGAGTGAGGTCTGTGTCACAGTGGTATTAGTATATGATGATGATTACGGTTACATTTACACCCACCGTGTCACAGAGTCCATCAAAAACCCATCCCTGGGAGCCTCCCACCACAGCCCTACCCACGGGGGACTGCCGCATGCCATGCTGGGATTCTGCTTAGGGTCACGGCACCATGGGTATGGTGGCTACCACAGCAGTGCAGCCCGTGACCCAAACACACAGGGCAGCAGGCACGACGGACAGGCCCACGAGTGGCCACACTGGACTCCAGCCCGCCAGCCCCAGAGACCATGAAACAGACGGCAAAGGTCACCCCACAGGTCAGCCAGACCTGGCTCCAACGGGTCCGCAATGCTGCTGCCCTCCCAACACCAGCCGAGATGGGGCCAGGGCCGGCCCCACAGCACCATCTGCTGCCATCTGGCCAACGGTCCCGGAAGCCCCTCCCTCAAGGCTGGGCCACACGTGTGGACCCTGAGAGCCCCCAAGTCAGAGTAGCGGCACCAGGAGGGAGGGGCTGGCCCTGTGCACTGTCCCTGCCCTTGTGGTCCCTGGCATGCCTGACCCTGACGCCTGAGTCTGTCCTGGGTCATTTCCAAGAGAGAAGACATTCCTGGGACAGCCGGAGCTGGGCGTCTCTCATCCTGCCCAGACGTTCTGAGTCCTCTTCATTTCCAGACCCCACCGGGGCAGCCAACAGAGGACTCACCTCCCACAGTCAGAGACAAAGAATCTTTTAGAAATCCGTGTCTCGCTCCCCAGTGGGCATCCTCTTCCAGGACAGTCCTCAGTGATATCACATCGGGAACCCACATCTGGATCGGGACGGCCCCCAGAACACAAGATGGCCCAAGGGGACAGCCCCACAGCCCAGCCCTTCCCAGACCCCTAAAAGGCATCCCAACCCTGCACCTGCCCCAGGGCTCAAACTCCAGGAGGCCTGACTCCTGCACACCCTCCTGCCAGACGTCACCTCAGCCCCTCCTGGAGGGGACAGGAGCCCGGGAGGATTCAGAAAGGCCTGAGATCCCCAGGACGCAGCACCACCGTCAATGGGGGCCCCAGACGCCTGGAAAAAGGCCTGCGTGGGAAAGACCTCTGGCCACACTCAAGGTTCTTTTTTTTTTTTGAGACACAGTCTCGCGCTGTCGCACAGGCTGGAGTGCAGTGGCGTGATCTTGGCTCACTGCA
>NW_026667963.1:0-1264 GCF_009828535.3 Hylobates moloch | reverse complement strand
CATTCCATTCCATTCCATTCCATTCCACTCTACTCCATTCCACTCCACTCCACTCCATTCCTTTCTTCTCCATTCAACTCCACTACACTCCGCTGAAGATTTTTATATTCATTCCATTCCATTGCATTACATTACATTCTGTTTGTCAAATCCACCCTTCTACAATCAACTCCTCTGAACACCACTGCATTCCGTTCCTTCTCATTTGCTCCATTCCAATCCACTCCATTCCATTCCATTCCATGCCATTCCATCCCATTCCTTTCCAATACATTCAACTCAACTCCACTCCCTTCCCTTCTTCTCCGTGCCTCTCCACTGCACTTCACTGCACATTTTTCCATTCAATTCAATTCCATTCCATTGCATTCCATTCCATTGCATTCCATTCCTTTCCATTCCATTCCATTCTTTTCAAACAGAATCCAATCCACTCCATTCTAATCTATTCCTTACCATTCAATTCAATTCAAATCCACTCTTCTGCACTACACTCCTCTCCACACCACTGCATTGCATTAATTCCCATTCGCCTCGATTCCAATCCCCTCCATTCCATTCCATTCCATTTCATTCCTTTCTATTCCATTAAACTCCATTCCAATCCACACCACTCCCTTCCTTTCTTCTCCATTCCTTGCCACTGCACTCCACTGCACTTTTTTCCATTCCATTCCATTCCATTCCATTCCATTCCATTCCATTCCATTCCAATCCATTCCATTCCATTCCATTCCATTTAATTACATTCCATTCCATTGCCTTCTATTCCATTTAATTCCATTCCATTCCATTCCATTCAATTCCATAACATTGCATTCCATTCAATTCAAATCTCCTCTTCTCCACTCCACTTCTCTCCACTCCACTGCATTCCATTGTTTCCCATTTGCCTCCATTGCAGTACAATACGTTTCAATCCATTCCATTCCATTTCACTCCATTCCCGCCTACTCCACTCCCTTCCTTTCTTTTCCTTTCCACTCCACTGCACTCCACTGCACTTTATTCCATTCCATTGCATTCCATTCCACTCCATTCCATTCATTCCATTCCGTTTCATTCCATTCCGTTTCCCTCCATTCCATTCCATTCCATTCCATTCCCCTCCACGCAACTCCACTCCAATCCACTGCATTCCATTCCATTCCATTCCATTCCATTCCATTCCATTCCATTCCATTCCATTCCATTGCATTGCATTCCATTCCATTCTGTTACCCTCCTCGCAATTCCACACCAATACAATGAATTCCATTCCATT
>NW_026667962.1:0-1264 GCF_009828535.3 Hylobates moloch | reverse complement strand
CATCCATCCATCCATCCATCCATCCATCCACATATCAGTCCATTTACCCATTTGTCCATCTATCCATCCATACATACGTACATCCACCCATCCATCCACTCATCCATCCATCCATCCATCCACATATCAGTCCATTTACCCATTTATCCATCTATCCATCCATTCCATCCATCCCCTATCCACTCATCCATCCATTCATCCATCCACCCACCCCTCCATCCATCCACTCATCCATCCATCCATCCACATATCAGTCCACTTACCCATTTATCCATCTATCCATCCAGCCATACATATATCTACCCATCCATCCATCCATCCCCCATCCACTCATCCATCCATTCATCCATCCACTCATCCATCCACCCACCCACCATCTATCCACTCATGCATGCATGCATCCATCAATTCACCCATCCATCTGTCATCCATCCATCCACATATCAGTCCATTTACCCATCCATCCATCTATCCATCCATACATACACACACCCACCTACCCATCCATCCATCCATCCATCCCCCATCCACTCATCCATCCATTCATCCATCCATCCACCCCTCCATCTATCCACTCATCCATCCATCCATCCATCCACTTATGCATCCATCCATCCACATATCAGTCCACTCATCCATCCATCCATCCATCCATCCATCCACATATCAGTCCATTTACCCATTTGTCCATCTATCCATCCATACATACGTACATCCACCCATCCATCCACTCATCCATCCATCCATCCATCCACATATCAGTCCATTTACCCATTTATCCATCTATCCATCCATTCCATCCATCCCCTATCCACTCATCCATCCATTCATCCATCCACCCACCCCTCCATCCATCCACTCATCCATCCATCCATCCACATATCAGTCCACTTACCCATTTATCCATCTATCCATCCAGCCATACATATATCTACCCATCCATCCATCCATCCCCCATCCACTCATCCATCCATTCATCCATCCACTCATCCATCCACCCACCCACCATCTATCCACTCATGCATGCATGCATCCATCAATTCACCCATCCATCTGTCATCCATCCATCCACATATCAGTCCATTTACCCATCCATCCATCTATCCATCCATACATACACACACCCACCTACCCATCCATCCATCCATCCATCCCCCATCCACTCATCCATCCATTCATCCATCCATCCACCCCTCCATCTATCCACTCATCCATCCATCCATCCATCCACTTATGCATCCATCCATCCACATATCAGTCCACT
>NW_026667961.1:0-1264 GCF_009828535.3 Hylobates moloch | reverse complement strand
TTTGTAAATGATCTTAGTATTCCCCACACACCTATCCTGCCAAAGGATTTATTTAGGATTCAAGAGATACTGAATGAATTAACTTTTAACTATGAGTCATGCTTCTAAGGAGGAATGCAGGCATATCAAAGGTATAATAAATTCCTAAGCTTTTTCCATTTTACTGCTACCAAGTTTATTCAGGCTACCTCTATTCTCTTACATCTCAAAGCTTTCCCAAGCAACATAGATAAATGGCTAACCTTGGCAGTGATTACTCATGGTATTAATCTAGTTCACATCGGAGGAATTTAGTACTACTTAGAATGCATCTGGTGTCTAGTGATTCAAAGGTTGTCATTCTGCCTTTTATCTTGGGAGTGTTCTGGTTATTTGCTTGTGGTATCAACCTGATGCTGGCTGATTCCTTTGTTTAAAAGATTTGGTCTTTTCCATCATTTGGAGGCAAATCTATAATGGCACTATGTGATGGAGTGCTCTTTGGAATATTGTCTAGGGATGTCATTAAAAGACAGTGTTTACATTATTTAGAAAGTAATGTACCCAGCACCTCCTTAAATCATCTGTGTTTACAATCATTTTCCAAAAATGTGGGTTAAGATGAGCTCTATCCTTATGACTATGCTGTCACTTTTGAACCAGGCTGACAAATCCATTTGATGGGACATATTCATGTTGGGATCTAGGACTATGAGCAGACAAAAAAAAATTGAAGTTTGGGTTTCTTTTTCTTTTTCTGCATCTGATGGTATAGCTTTCTTTGGAATACTTATATTTCTAACAATTTCATTGTCTTGAGTCAAATAACAATTATGGACAGATCTATTCTTCATCTTGAACTTCTGGAATTCTTGGCAAAGAGAAAAGGTAGGAATTCATGACATTTGATCTACAGGAAACCTATTATTTAGGAAAGATGAGAGAATGATAAATGGAGGAAAATATTTTTCTGGACCAAATGCAGCATTTTAAAATTTTTAATCTGCCGTTGGTCCAAGTCAGTGTTTCCCAAACCTTACTGCACCTTAGAAATCCCTGGGGGGTTTTAATAATAATAATAATAACAATATTAATAAATGATAAAGACAAAGGTCTTATCTGAAATACTCTGATTCAAACATGGGGTTTGTGTCTGGTCCTTTTGATTTTTAAAGCCCTTAAGTAATTCTAATACGCAGCCTGATTTAAACCACTGGTCTATGTAGCAACACCGCATGATATTCTGATATTGCCCTTTAATATTTTCTTAACAATTTTTTCATAG
>NW_026667960.1:0-1264 GCF_009828535.3 Hylobates moloch | reverse complement strand
ATTTTTAATCAAAGTCCAAAAATACATCATTAAATTTATATTTTTTTCGAAAGAAAAAACAAAAAATTTTTTAATTTATCCAATGCTCCTTTTAAATCCCTAATGGAAAAATACATTTTATTCATTCATTATATATAATGATTTCATTTTATTGAATGACTAATAAAGTGATTTTATTAATGAATAAAATGTATATATAACGAATGAATAAAATTTAGATATAAATATATTTATATTTATTTTTAATGAATTTTTGGCTAATTTTTTGCTAATTTTATTTTTATTAGTATTGTTTTTTTTTGAGACGGACTCTTTCTCTGTGCCCAGGCTGGAGTGCAGTGGTGCGATCTCGGCTCACTGCAACCTCCGTCTCCTGGGTTCGAGCGATTTTTCTGCCTCAGTTTCCCGAGTAGCTGGGACTACGGGCATTCGCCACCATGCCCAGCTAATTTTTGTATTTTTAGTAGTTACGGGGTTTCATCATATTGGCCAGGCTGGTCTTGAACTCCTGACCTTGTGATCCACCCATTTCAGCCTCCCAAAGTGCTGAGATTACAGGCGTGAGCCACCGTGCTCGGCCACTGATTTTTTTTTTTTTGAGACAGAGTCTCCCCCTGTTGCCCAGGCTGTGGTGATGTCATTGCAACCCCCACCTCCCACGCTCAAGTGATTCTCATGCCTCAGCCTTCCGAGTAGTTGGGATTACAGGCATGTGCCACCACAGCCAGCTCATTATTTTTATTTTGTAGTAGAGACAGGATTTCTCTATGTTGGCCAGGCTGGTCTTGAATTCCTGGCCTCAATCGATCTGCCCGCCTCAGCCTCCCAAAGTGCTGGGATTACCGGCATGAACCACCATGCCCAACCAAGAGTTAATGTTACTTTTAAAATAAATCAAAAGAGCAAAAATTATCTGACATCAATTGGCAAAAGAAAACAGCAGTCTACTACTAAACATAATAAAATTTAAGGCAAAACTATTTTATTTGGGATTTTGGATTTCCTTGTGTTTTCTCCTCTTACTCAAACCTGCTTCCTTTCCATGCCTGCATTTCTCACCATCACTTTTCCCACTACAAGCTTACTGCTCCAGTTTTTTAAAAAGTCATGGCCCTTCTGTCTTTGTCAGTGTAAAAAGGGGAAATTTTCTAATTTTCATCTTTCTTGTGTTAAATTCTTTTCATAAGTACATTCTTTTTGAATCCTAAATATTTCGTTGTTAGATGATTGTTCAAAATCAGTTTGCTCATTCATGACTATAGAA
>NW_026667959.1:0-1264 GCF_009828535.3 Hylobates moloch | reverse complement strand
GTCCAGGACCTGATGGATTCACAGCCGAATTCTACCAGAGGTACAAGGAGGAACTGGTACCATTCCTTCTGAAACTATTCCAATCGATAGAAAAAGAGGGAATCCTCCCTAACACATTTTATGAAGCCAGCATCGTCCTGATACCAAAGCCTGGCAGAGACATAACCAAAAAAGAGAATTTCAGACCAATATCCTTGATGAACATTGATGCAAACATCCTCAATAAAATACTGGCAAACCGAACCCAGCAGCACATCAAAAAGCTTATCCACCATAATCAAGTGGGCTTCATCCTTGGGATGCAAGGCTGGTTCAACATACGCAAATCAATAAATGTAATCCAGCATATAAACAGAACCAAAGACAAAAACCACATGATTATCTCAATAGATGCAGAAAAGGCCTTTGACAAAATTCAACAACCCTTCATGCTAAAAACTCTCAATAAATTAGGTATTGATGGGACATATCTCAAAATAATAAGAGCTATCTATGACAAACCCACAGCCAGTATCATACTGAATGGGCAAAAACTGGAAGCATTCCCTCTGAAAACTGGCACAAGACAGGGATGCCCTCTCTCACCGCTCCTATTCAACATAGTGCTGGAAGTTCTGGCCAGAGCAATCAGGCAGGAGAAGGAAATAAAGGGTATTCAGTTAGGAAAAGAGGAAGTCAAATTGTCCCTGTTTGCAGATGACATGATTATATATCTAGAGAACCCCATTGTCTCAGCCCAAAATCTCCTTAAGCTGATTAGCAACTTCAGCAAAGTCTCAGGATACAAAATCAATGTACAGAAATCACAAGCATTCTTGTACACCAATCACAGACAAACAGAGAGCCAAATCATGAGTGAACTCCCATTCACAATTGCTTCAAAGAGAATAAAATACCTAGGAATCCACCTTACAAGGGATGTGAAGGACCTCTTCAAGGAGAACTACAAACCACTGCTCAATGAAATAAAAGAGGATACAAACAAATGGAAGAACATTCCATGCTCATGGGTAGGAAGAATCAATATCGTGAAAATGGCCATACTGCCCAAGGTAATTTATAGATTCAATGCCATCCCCATCAAGCTACCCATGACTTTCTTCACAGAATTGGAAAAAACTACTTTAAAGTTCATATGGAACCAAAAAAGAGCCCACATCACCAAGTCAATCCTAAGCCAAAAGAACAAAGCTGGAGGCATCACGCTACCTGACTTCAAACTATACTACAAGGCTACAGTAACCAAAACAGCATGGTACTGGTA
>NW_026667958.1:0-1264 GCF_009828535.3 Hylobates moloch | reverse complement strand
TGTTTTGAATTTCCTCTCGTAGCTCAGAGTAGTTTGATCGTCTGAAGCCTTCTTCTCTCAACTCATCAAAGTCATCCTCCATCCAGCTTTGTTCCGTTGCTGGTGAGGAACTGCGTTCCTTTGGAGGAGGAGAGGTGCTCTGTTTTTTAGAGTTTCCAGTTTTTTTGTTCTGTTTTTTCCCCATTTTTGTGGTTTTATCTACTTTTGGTCTTTGATGATGGAGATGTACAGATGGGTTTTTGGTGTGGATGTCCTTTCTGTTTGTTAGTTTTCCTTCTACCAGACAGGACCCTCAGCTGCAGGTCTGTTGGAGTTTACTAGAGGTCCACTCCAGACCCTGTTTGGCTGGGTGTCAGCAGCGGTGGCTGCAGAACAGCGGATTTTCGTGAGACCACAAATTCAGCTGTCTGATAGTTCGTCTGAAAGTTTTGTCTCAGAGGAGTACCCGGTTGAATGAGGTGTCAGTCTGTCCCTACTTGGGGGGTGCCTCCCAGTTAGGCTGCTCAGGGGTGAGGGACCCAGTTTAGGAGGCAGTCTGTCCGTTCTCAGATCTCCAGCTGCGTGCTGGGAGAACCACTACTCTGTTCAAAGCTGTCAGTCAGACAGGGACCTTTAA
Organism: Hylobates moloch; assembly: GCF_009828535.3. NCBI lineage: Eukaryota > Metazoa > Chordata > Mammalia > Primates > Hylobatidae > Hylobates > Hylobates moloch. The sequence continues at coordinate 648 of NW_026667958.1, read as the reverse complement.
GTCTTTGGAGGTTCTTGCTGAGTTTTTGTTTGTCTGTGCCCTGCCCCCAGAGGTGGAGCCTATAGAGGCAGGCAGGCCTCCTTGAGCTGTGGTGGGCTCCACCCAGTTCGAGCTTCCTGGCTGCTTTGTTTACCTAAGCAAGCCTGGGCAATGGCGGGCGCCCCTCCCCCAGCCTCGCTGCCGCCTTGCAGCTTGATCTCAGACTGCTGTGCTAGCTATCAGCGAGACTCCGTGGGCACAGGACCCTCCGAGCCAGGTGCGGGACACAATCTCCTAGTGTGCCGTTTTCCAGGCCCGTTGGAAAAGCGCAGTATTGGGGTGGGACTGACCCGATATTCCAGGTGCCGTCTGTTTCCCCTTTCTTTGACTAGGAAAGGGAACTCCCTGACCCCTTGCGCTTCCCGAGTGAGGCAATGCCTCGCCCTGCTTCGGCTCGCACACAGTGCGCTTCACCGACTGTCCTGCACCCACTGTTAGGCACTCCCTAGTGAGTTGAAACCGGTACCTCAAGCAGAAATGCAGAAATCACCCGTCTTCTGTGTCGCTGGGGCTGGGAGCTGGAGACCGGAGCTGTTCCTATTCGGCCATCTTGGCTCCACAGCAACTTACTTCTTTAAAATAATTAATACCTAATTTTTGGTAACAAAT
>NW_026667957.1:0-1264 GCF_009828535.3 Hylobates moloch | reverse complement strand
GGTACCCGAGGGGGCACCTGGGGCTTGTCGTCACCCCCCGGGCTGGGAGAGGGGGCCGGGGAGCCGGCCGGAACCTGCAGCTGCCTCATGCACTCCTGCTGCAGCGCCTGGAAGATCTGTGCGGTCTGCGCGGAGCTGGGCGGCTTGGCCCCCCCCTGGGGTGGGGGGAACAGGTTGTCCTCCAGGGGAGGGGGCTTGGCCCCACCCTGGGGTGGGGGGAACAGGCTGTCCTCCAGGGGAGGGGGCAGCCGCGCCTGTTCAGGCACAAAGGCGTAGTTGGTCTGGCCCCGGCTGGGCCCCGCAGGGACCCCGGCGCCCACCAGGGTGCTGTTGATGGAGCAGACCTCGAAGTCATCCTCATCCTGGGCCACGTCGTCATAGGCGGGCGGGGGCGGCAGCAGGCGTGCGTCCCAGTCCACCACGGGCGTGGGGTGCAGGGGCCGGGGCAGGGCCCGCGTGGGGCTCTCAGGTGGGGTCTCGTCCAGCAGGGAGCAGGCGTCCATGGCCAGCTGTGCCAGGGAGGGGGCGCAGGGCCGTAGGGCCGGGACCGCGGGCTCCTCACCGAAGTCGATGAGCGTGACCTCAGCCCCGCCGCCTCGGCCGGCCTTGGTGCCCGGCACCCGCGCTGAGGGCTTTGCCAGCCACAGCCCTCGGGGCAGGCCTGGCTTCCGCAGGCCCAGCCTCTTGAAGTCGCTGGACAGGGGGTCTTGGTCCTCGCTCACAGGGTCATAGGTTGGTTCTGCGATGGAAAGGGAGACCCCGACAGGAAGGCAATCAGGCAGGGTCAGGGGCACGAGGGGAGGTGGCACGTGGGAAAGAAAGCCGAGTGTCCCCCAACAACCCTCCACTCCCAGTTCCCCCCGAGGTCTGAGGTCAGCCAGCGGCGGCCAGGTTCTCAGCGCACCTCCGACTCGATCAGAAGGGCGGAACCTGCTCTGCCTGGCAGCCCCGTGTGGACCGGCGAGCCCCGCCTCCCTCCGTCTAAGCTGGACCAAGCAACACTGGCTCCTGCCTGACACTGGCTCCATCAGCACCAGACCCCGCAGCCCTGCGCCTGCGCCCTGGCCGGTTAGTAAGCCCCCGTCACGGCACACCATTAGTGCGGGCACGGAGCCGCCTCCTGCCATCAGGGGCTATAGGAACCATTCTTGGAGAGGACAGCGCTCCTGACCAATGGCCACGAAGCCCAGACAGTGCCTGCAGGTCTGGGAGGCAGTGAGGCCGAGGCGGAAGCCAGGGCCACACTCGTGCTCCAGAAGCCCAG
>NW_026667956.1:0-1265 GCF_009828535.3 Hylobates moloch | reverse complement strand
TATGACACTCGGATCCCCTCCACTCCTTGACATTCCATTCCTTCACATTCAACTCCACTCCACTCCATTCCGTTCCATTCCATTCCATTCCACTCCACTCCACTCCACTCAATTCCTTTCTACTCCACTCCACTCCTTTGTACTCCATTCCACCACCCTGCACCCCCTCCACTCCATTCCATTCCATTCTATTCCATTCCATTCCACTCCACTCCACTCCATTCCTTTTTATTCCACTCCACTACACTGCTTTCCACTACACTCCATTCCACTCCTTTCCATTTCATTCCTTTACTCTCTTTTGCATTCAATTCCCTACCTTTCCTCTCCATTGGACTCCACTCCACTCCAATCCCCTGCGTTCTGTTCCATTCCTTTCCATTACATTACACTACTCTCCACTCCTCTACTCTCCCCTCCATTCCATTGGATCCCATTGTATTGCACTCCATGCCACTCCACTACACTCCCGTCTACACAAGTCCACTCTATTACACCTATTCCACTTCAGTACACTCCTATACTTTCCATTATATTCCATTCCCTTCAACTCGTATCTACCCTACTCCACTCCACTCGTCTCCACTCCACTCCATTCCTTTCCTTCCCATTCCACTCCCCTCAAGTCCATTCCATTCCATTCCATTCCATTCCGTTCCTCTCCACTCCACTCCATTGCTTTCTATTGCATTCCACCACACTGCTCTCCAATCTACTCCCTTCCACGCCATTCCATTAGAATAAATTCCATTCCATCCTCTTCTCTTCCATTCCATTCCACTCCATTCCCCTCCACTCCAATACACCGAATTACATTCCTTTCCATGCCGCTCCATTCCATTTTATTCCATTCCACTCAAATCCAGTCCACTCCACTCTGCTACTATGCACTCTTCTCTAATCCATTCCATTTCTTACCATTCAACTACACTCTAATCTACTCCTTTCCATTTCATTCCATTCCATTCCACTTCACTCCACACCACTCGATTCCTTTCTACTCAATCCCATTACACTCCACTGCAATCGACTGCACTTCATTCTGTTTCATTCATCTCACATCCCCTGCACTCCACTCCACTCCATTGCATAGCACAGCCCTCCACACCACTGCACTCCGTTCCATTCCATTCCACTCCACTCCACTCCAATCCACGGCCTTCTGTTTTATTCCGTTCAACTCGAAACCACTCCACTCCACTCCACTCCACCCCATTCCTTCCCATTCCACTCCACTCGACTCCATTCAATTCCATTGCACTCCA
>NW_026667955.1:0-1265 GCF_009828535.3 Hylobates moloch | reverse complement strand
CACCTAGGGAAGATGTTCCTGGTGAACGTCTGGTGGTGTATTAGAGCCAATCATGGTTGTCTCTTTCCAAGGCCATGTTCAGTGACACCAGGTTAGTAATTTGAAATTCACCATGGTGGGAGTAGTTACACCATGGAAATTGGCAAACACTTCAAATCAGGACTCCCCCCCATTCCTCAAATCAATTGTTAAACATTTACTAGCACAGCGCTGCACAACATATGTTCCCTGCTCCCCACTGGGAAACTTACGCCCCTTGAACTTTAAACCCAGGTACTTTAAGTACCTGAACTCTCCCCTCCAGCCAATGCCTCGCCATCTTCTTCACCATCAGAGGCTCAGCTTCCTCAACCATAAAATTAGGAGAATAATGATAGCATCTGGAGCAGAGCCTCTTGAACTTCAATGTGCACACGAATCACTGGAGGACCCTGTTAAGATGCAGAATCTGATTAGTCCGTGTCTTAGTCCACTTGTGCTGCTATAATGAAAATATCACAGACTGGGTAATACATAAATAATAGAAATTAGTTTCTTGCAGTTCTAGAGGCTGGGAAGTCCAAGATCAAGGCACCGGCAAATTCTGTGCCTGAGAGGGCTGCTCTCTGCTTCCAGCACAGCACATTGTTACTGTGTCCTCACATGGCAGAAAAGAAGAGGGGCAAAAAGGGCCTAGTTAGTTCCTTCAAGCCCTTTTATAAGGATGCTAATCTATTCATGAGGGTGGAGGCCTCGTGACTTAATCATCTCCTACGGGCCCCACTCCTAATCCTGTTGCATTGGGGATCTAGTTTCAACATGCGTTTTGGAGGGGACACAGACATTGAAACCATAGCAGTCAGTTCAGGATGGGACCCAAGATTCTACAGTTCTGACAAACTCTCAAGTGGTGTTGATGCTGCTGTTCCATAGACCACACACAGAAGAATAGGGACATCTTTATTAACATCTCATTAGTGCCAGGTAAAGGTGTTAGGCTGCCTTGAATCTTTAACCTCTGGCCTGACCGCTTTCCTCAGCCCCAGACCCCCGCCTGATAGCTTGTTATCTCTATGTGAATGCCCTTCTGGGACCTTTAAAAAAGCTAAAGCAAAATGGAAAATACTTATCCCTTCATCCCAAACACCTCGCTCCAGACTGTGATTCTCCCCAGCCACCCTCTTTTTCTTGCTCATGGCCAGTTGGTAGCAATGACGTCACCAGGAACATCTTCCCTACGTGGTGGGAGCTTGCTGCTTCTCTGATTCTATCCCCCAAGCTGGGCC
>NW_026667954.1:148-1265 GCF_009828535.3 Hylobates moloch | reverse complement strand
TTGCTTGATAGATCTTCCTCCATCCCTTTATTTTGAGTCTATGTGTGTCTCTGCACGTGAGATGGGTTTCCTGAATACAGCACACTGATGGGTCCTGACTCCTTATCCAGTTTGCCAGTCTGTGTCTTTTAATTGGAGCATTTAGCCCATTTACATTTAACGTTAATATTGTTATGTGTGAATCTGATCCTGTCATTATGATGTTAGTTGGTTATTTTGCTCATTAGTTGATGCAGTTTCTTCCTAGCCTCGATGGTCTTTACAATTTGGCATGTTTTTGCAGTGGCTGGTACTGGTTGTTCCTTTCCATGTTTAGTGCTTCCTTCAGGAGCTCTTTTAGGGCAGGCCTGGTGGTGACAAAATCACTCAGCGTTTGCTTGTCTGTAAAGTATTTTATTTCTCCTTCACTTATGAAGCTTAGTTTGGCGGGATAGGAAATTCTGGGTTGAAAATTCTTTTCTTTAAGAATGTTGAATATCGGCCCCCACTCTCTTCTGGCTTGTAGAGTTTCTGCCGAGAGATCAGCTGTTAGCCTGATGGGCTTCCCTTTGTGGGTAACCCAACCTTTCTCTCTGGCTGCCCTTAACATTTTTTCCTTCATTTCAACTTTGGTGAATCTGACAATTATGTGTCTTGGAGTTGCTCTTCTCGAGGAGTATCTTTGTGGCGTTCTCTGTATTTCCTGAATCTGAATGTTGGCCTGCCTTGCTAGATTGGGGAAGTTCTCCTGGATAATATCTTGCAGAGTGTTTTCCAACTTGGTTCCATTCTCCCCGTCATTTTCAGGTACACCAATCAGACGTAGGTTTGGTCGTTTCACGTAGTCCCAAATTTCTTGGAGGCTTTGTTCATTTCTTTTTATTCTTTTTTCTCTAGACTTCCCTTCTCGCTTCATTTCATTCATTTCATCTTCCATCTGCGATACCCTTTCTTCCAGTCGATCGCATCTGCTACTGAGGCTTCTGCAATCTTCGCGTAGTTCTCGAAACTTGGCTTTCAGCTCCTCCATCTCCTTTAAGCCCTTCTCTCCATTGGTTATTCTAGTTATCCATTCTTCTAATTTTTTTTCAAAGTTTTTAACTTCTTTGCTATTGTTTTGAATTTCCTCCCGTAGCTC
>NW_026667953.1:0-1265 GCF_009828535.3 Hylobates moloch | reverse complement strand
TCAAAACTAAGATTCAACTCTGCTAGTTGAATGTACGGACAGAAAGAAGTTTGCCAGAATGCTTCTGTGTAGTTTTTATATGAGGATATTCCTTATTCCATTATAGGCCCCTTAGTGCTCCGAATGTCCGCTTGCAGTTTCTACAGAAAGAGAGTTTCAGAACTTCTCAATCAAAGGTAAGGTTCAACTCTGTTACTGAAATACACAGAACAGAAAGAAGTTTCGCAGAACGATTATGTGTAGTTTTTATTTGAAGATATTCCTTTTTCCACTATAAGCCCCTCAGCGCTATGAATGTCTGCTTGCAGTTTCTATAGAAAGAGAGTTTCAGAACTTCTCAATCAAAAGTAAGGTTCTACTCTGTTAGTAGAATGCACAGAACAGAAAGAAGCTTGGCAGAACGCTTCTCTGTAGTTTTTATTTGAAGATATTCCTTTTTCCACTATAAGCCCCTTTGCGCTCCGAATGTCTGCTTCCAGTTTCTACAGAAAGTGTGTTTCAGAAATTCTCAATAAAAGTAAGTTTCAACACTGTTAGTTGAATGCACACAACAGAAAGAAGTTTGGCAGAATGCTTCTGTGTAGTCTTAATTTGAAGAAATTCCTTTTTCCACTATAGGCACATTAGCGCTCCGTATCTCCGCTTCTAGTTTCTATAGAAAGTGTGTTTCAAAACTCCTGAATCAAAAGTAAGATTCAACTCTGCTAGTTGAATCTACGGAACAGAAAGAAGTTTGCCAGAATGCTTCTGTGTAGTTTATATTTGAAGATATTCCTTATTCCAATATAGGCCCCTAAGTGCTCTGAATGTTCGCTTGCAGTTTCTACAAAAAGAGAGTATCAGAACTTCTCCATCAAAGGTAAGGTTCAACTCTGTTAGTGAAATACACAGAACAGAAAGAAGTTTCGCAGAATGCTTATGTGTAGTTTTTATTAGAAGATATTCCTTTTTCCACTATAAGCCCCTAGGCGCTATGAATGTCCGCTTGTAGATTCTAAAGAAAGAGAGTTTCAGAACTTCTCAATCAAAAGTAAGGTTCAACTATGTTGGTAGAATGCACAGAACAGGAAGAAGTTTGGCAGAATGCTTCTGTGTAGTTTTTATTTGAAGATATTCCTTTTTCCACTATAGGCCCCTTAGCGCTCCGAATGTCTGTTTCCAGTTTCTACAGAAAGTGTGTTTCAAAACTCCTCAATCAAAAGTAAGGTTCAACTCTGCTAGTTGAATGCACAGAACAGAAAGAAGTTTGGCAGAATGCTTCTGTG
>NW_026667952.1:0-1265 GCF_009828535.3 Hylobates moloch | reverse complement strand
GAGAGAGAGAGACAGACAGACAGGGAGAGAGAGAGAACTGACAGAGAGACAGACAGGCAGAGAAAGAGAGTAAGACAGAAGACAGACACAGTGAGAAAGACAGAGAGAGAGACAGAGACAGTGAGACAGAGAAAGAGAGATACAGAGAGACAAGGAGACAGACAGAGAAAGACAGAGATGGACAGAGAGAGACAAAGAGAAAGAGACAGAAAGAGAGAGACAGAGAGAGAGATGGGCAGGCAGAGAAAGAGAGTCAGACAGAAGACAGACACAGTGAGAGAGACAGGCAGAGAGAGAGACACAGAGACAGAGAGAAAGAAAGAGAGAGACAGACAGAGAAAGACAGAGATGGACAGAGAGAAACAGAAGGAGAGAGAGACAGAGACGGAGAGAAACAGACAGACAGGGAGAGAGAGAGACAGACAGACAAGCAGAGAAAGGGAGTAAGACAGAAGACAGACACAGTGAGAGAGACAGGCAGAGAGAGAGAAATAGGCAGAGACAGAGAGAGAGAAGAAAGAGAAAGAGAGACAGAGACAGAGAGACAGAGAGAGGAGGAGGAAGGGCCTGCTCAGGAAATAATTACACATATTTTATAATGCTTTTGATCCCGTAAACGGTGGCCGGGGTGTGCTTTGAAAACAACAACAACAACAGCAACAAGAGCAGAAGCAGCAGCAAGAGCAGCAGCAGCATTCGCTTACAGATTTCTAGAAAATAAGAAGTTACGAAGTATAGTAAACATCAACCGGCTCTCACTGCACTCTGAGAGATTCAGAAAAGCGCTAGTTAATAACAGGAGAAAACAGCTGGTTCCCAGCTACCGAAGAAGAATCACTGGAACCCGGGAAGCAGAGGTTTCAGTGAGCCCAGAGAGCGCCACTGCACCGCAGCCTGGGTGACAGAGCAAAAGAGACTCAGTCCAAAAAAAAGAAAAGAAGAAAAAAAAAGAACAGGCCCAAATACTGCATTGTCGCTGAATGTTCCCCCAAAAAGCCGGAAACCCCGACTCAGGTCAAGGAGGTGGTGTTTCATTTTATTTCTCTCTCTCTCTCTTTCTCTGTCTCTTTCCCTCTCTCCCCCTCTCTCTCTCTTTCTCCCCTAACTTTCATTTCTTGTTCAAGCATCCATGTGCAAGATTGTTACATAGGTAATCTTCTGACAGGGGGTTCAGTGTGCAAATGATTTCATCACCCGGATACTCAGCGCAGTACTCCACAGTTTTCATGTTTTGTTGTGTTTTGTTTTTTCCTGAAGCTGTCTGT
>NW_026667951.1:0-1265 GCF_009828535.3 Hylobates moloch | reverse complement strand
TCGCTTGAACCCAGGAGGCGGAGGTTGCAGTGAGCCAAGATTGTGCCGCTGCACTCCAGCCTGGGTGACAGAGGGAGACTCTGCCTCAAAAAAAAAAAAAGAAAAGAAAAAAAATTGTTTTCCTAGTATACGTGGTCTGTAATGCCAGTGGTATGTGGCTGAACTGTAAGTACTCTCATGTAAAATAATCCTTACCAAAGATTGTCTTATTTTTTATTGTAATTTTCAGTTATATGTTTTTAATTGTTAGGTTAGACATATGCTGTGATTGCTATAGTTAGTATTTTTTTATTTTCTGCACAGGTTATCAGTCATGTTCCTTAAAATAAGAATAAAGGCGATTTGATTCTTTGAATCTGAGTTGCTCTAAAAATCCATTCACCTTTTCATTGACTCGATGTAATTTGAAATTCAGCTTAGACTCTTGATGTCACTGGAGAATGTGAAGGGTTGCATATTTATCTTTAAGGTTCTCCGGGAGAAACGGCGTTTAGAGCAACAGATCATGGATCTGAAAGTGACAAGCATTTTAGAAAGGTAAGTTTAAAAGAGAATTGTTCATGTAGGTAGTTTTGAAAGATTTTTTAAAGTTTTTACTTCTTTGGAAGATTTTAAAATGATAACATCTCAGAAGCAAATACAAAAACATCCAAGTAGAGATATTGTTACTAATCTTAGTGCAAAGTACAAGGTATTACGTGGCAGTTCTGGAAATATAATTGAGAAGCCCATTTCTTTCACATATGTTCTGTGAAACATTAGTTTCGAGGGTTGTCCCCAAGAAAGAGTTGTGTTGTTAAAGTGTGGGGGGAGAAAGGCTCGTTTAGACAAAGCAAGTGGACTTCTTTTCTTTCCCTAGGACTTCTCATACTGTAATATACTCATGCACATTGTGAATTTCCAAGGAGTCAAAGCATACAGTGGTTTCCCAAATTATTTATCAACAGAACCCTTTTGCTCATGGAACATCGTATAGGGACTAGATTTCACTTTGGGGAAACTAGAAAGGGAATAGGAATTGGGTTATTAGGAAATAAATCAATTCCCTGATATTGATAGTTAACAAAGTTATGTATGGGGTTATTTTTGGTATGTTATTTTCAATACATATTCATTAACAAAATCCGTATGAAAGTTATAGGAGAATTGCTGAGGTAGAATAACATACTTTGCTCTGTATTTATAATACTCATATATTTACCTGACGTTTTCTGAGTCCACTTTTTTCATTCTTTTGGAATTGGTAAAATAACTGATTCCTTGAA
>NW_026667950.1:0-1265 GCF_009828535.3 Hylobates moloch | reverse complement strand
TCAAGACACGGGCTAATGCAATTGTTGCGGCTTGAAAGTCTGAAGTCTGGAACTCTCAGACAGGAGTGAGGAAGTAGAATTTCCTTGTCAGGGAAACCTTAGTTTTGCTCTTAAGGTATTTCAACTGATTGGATGAGGCCTACCTATATTATCAAATATAATCTCTTTTATTTAATGTCTGCTGATTAGAGATGTTAATGATCATTATACCTCTACAGCAACACCTAGATTAGTGTTTGATTAAATACTTGTAGCCTAGTCAGGTTGACACACAAAACTAACCATCAGAGTGCTGTATGTAGGCTGACATGCACACTCAAGCTGGAAAACTCTAAGGCAATATTCCCCACTATAAACTCTCACAGTATTTTGTTTTTACTTCTCTTACATAATTACACAGTTGATATATACTGACTTGTCAGAATGAAGTACCAAGTACTGTGTTAGATGTTGAGGATTCAAAAAAGAATAACATAACATTCCTTGCTGCCAAAAAAAAAAGAAAAGGCTACTTCACAGTTCTTAGCCTCACTTCTTATATGTAACACATATTTAGTGTTTGAATAAACAGGGAACAGTTTGGTACTCAAGAGTCTAATATTTATGCCAAAATCATCAACATTTATATTATAATTCTCTTTTACTTTTTAGATGAATTTCGTGATACATATATCATGAATATTATCCTACAGTCAGTGTAATACTTTTGTCCAAGTATTTGATGCTTGTGGAATCAACATGATTTCATAAAATCTATTTTCTTCAGCCAAAAAATAGTCAATTTGTGATGGTTTAATAAAAGATTGCCAAATATAGATATTTTTACATAATAAATATAAGTTGTTGCCACAATTTGCCAAAAAAAAACACCTTGATTGATTAAATGAATTCAATGGGAAGAGAAAGAGAAAGCATACCTAGGTCCTTAGCATCCTGCAGGTTAATATCCAGTTAATACATCCATTGTTTCAAGTAACTTTTTTTTACTGGGTGGTTATGCTCTTGTGTAATGGAACTAAAAATTATGATGAACTTGGAAGTTAAAAATATGATTCCTTCATCACTATGTCATTGAACACCTAGGTGGCTATTGAAGATACCATGAGTTAGTATATTAAACTCAACTGATAATAAACTGTGGTATAACTTTGTAGATGTATATCCATAAGATATTTTAAAGTGTTTCTTAAAATATTAATAACTAGCTTCATTCTTTTTATTAGGAGATATACCTAATGTAAATAATGAGTTAATGGGTGCAGCAC
>NW_026667949.1:0-1265 GCF_009828535.3 Hylobates moloch | reverse complement strand
TATCATTATCCTCAGAATGTGAGTTCCATTAACAATACTATTATTTCTATTTTTATTACATTTGTAGATATTATGTCACTGGATAAATTTTACACTGAGCATTAAATTATAGCATTGCCCAAATGCCATGAAATACGGCACAATTGTGAATGGCATAAACCCTTTTTAAAATAAAGTAAAATTTCCAATTATTTCAATTACATTTATTTTTATAGTTCAGTCTTAAAGAGGCCTTACTCAAATTCTTTGATGGATTTGTAAAAAACATAGAATTTTTGTTACAATCTTGGGTTAAAATCTCATATCCACCTTACTTAAACTCTGAATACCTGTGTCTTTGGATACATTATTTAATCTCTCAAAATGTTTTCTTTTTTTTTGGCATGGTGAGAAAACTAGAAAAAAAAAAGCCAGAACATTTCTGAGAGAACTACTCACTTTTGTTTTTAAAAAAAGTATTACAAAATTTAGAAAAACTAGACATTCTGCTTTGGATGTAGTGCTGACTAAAAGAGTAATAAGTAAACCGAAAATAAATGTGACTTCTGAGAGAAATTGATTATGTTAGAGCCAGTGACAATGACAGGTCAATTATGTGTTCATTGGATTGCATTCAAAACAATTTTGAAAGCAGAATTCTGACCATTTATGTAAGATAATCACTTAGTTAACTTCAAAGAAAGAATAAGTTTTCATTTAACATTTTGATGATGTCAACTCCACTTCCAGCAGTATTGTCTATGAAGGCAGTAGTGGTGGAGCTTCTGTAAGCAACCAAAAATCTTTATTGGGTAATCTAATTGCATTATTTAGGATTCTCAAGAAAAAAAAAAAACAGAATGATCTCACAAAGTCTCTCCCTCTCTCTATATATATATATATAAAATTTGTGCACCAACCCCTGTGATACATAATTTACCTATTTAATACACCTACACATGTACCCAACTCAACCTAAAATAAAAGTTAGAAAAAAAGAAAAACCTCATTTTTATAATTCTGTTTCTCTGGAACCACTCTTGGTACCAAGATCTGTGTGAGGGTTCTCCAGAGAAAGAAATCCAGTAGAATATTAAAAAATGTAAGGAAATTTATTATGAGAATTGGCCAATGTGATTATGAAGGCCCGTAATACTCATTGGTGATTCTAATAAAAATTGAAGTTTGAAAGCCACTAATACAGATCATTACTATGATGGTTAGAAGTATAATAGTTAGCTTTAAGTATCAACTTGACTGCACCATGGGGTGTCCAGATATTTGGT
>NW_026667948.1:0-1265 GCF_009828535.3 Hylobates moloch | reverse complement strand
GCAAAGTAAAACTCTCCTTCTTCTGACCAGCAATCTATTAATCCAATTAACCAAAGGCAACCAATATTAACAGCTGCTTATGGAGCCATCCAAATATTAAAAAGACAAGCATTTAAAACACAGTATTTACTTTAGGTATCCAAGGATAATAATATTCATTGGAGCACTGACTACTATGTAGATCAGCTGTTCTTACTGATGCAGCATATCACAAATATGTTATGCTTAAATGCCAACATGATAGCATTCAACACTGAGCTGCAGGCTAGGTGTGGTAGCTCACGCCAGTAATCCCAACCCTTTGGGAGGCCTAGGCAAGGAGGATCTCTTGAGCCCATGGGTTTGAGACAGCCTGGGAAACATACTGAGACCCTATCTCTAAAAAAGAATTTAAAAACATTAGCCAGGCATGGTGGTGTGTGCATGTAGTCCCAGCTCCTCGGTAGGCTGAGGAAGAAGGATGTCTTGAGCCCAGGAGGTAGAGGCTACAGTGAGCTGCGATCACGCCACTGCACTCCAGCCTGGGCAACAGAGCGAGACTCTGTCTCAGTGGTCTTGAAGGTCAAATAGTACAAAACACATTGGAGAAAGGAACATAATTCAACCAGAAGAAAATAATTTATTTTCTCTAAAAAAGAATTTACCATAGGCTAAACCTTGGCAAGGATCTAGCTCAAAAGTTTAGTCCTTTTCATTTTATTTGCCCAGAAGATAATTTCTAAAGAAAGTTAAAGAAAAAAATTTACTCCAACTGGTTTTTCCCCATTGGTTGCATACTTACCACATTCTGTTTTGTTGTTTCCTCTAGGGTCTGTATCACATACAACCTATTTCGACAGCGCATACTGTGTATATCTTCATAGCGAATATTACCATATTTCTGCAAGAGATATGATTTCAGTGGATACTCACTCATAATAAACATCTACTTCTTCTTTTACAATTCAGTTTTATCAGACTCAATTCTTGGAGGCCTTGATTCTATTTCTAGGTAATTTCCTGACTTGTTCAATGATTTTGCAAATTTTTACCTCCCACGTTTTGGTTTTTAAATATATTCACTGGAGAGAATTCCATCTACTATGTGAATAGACTAAGTACAAAAATATGGGTAAAATTCTTAATCTCTAAGAAGTGAACAATAATAATGAGAATAATTCACCTTTTAATACAGCAATAGATGTTTAAAGTGGTCATTATTTGTGAAAGCAAGTAAATTTAATTTCACTTAATGAAAACCAAATTGAGGCACAGGAGGTTACACA
>NW_026667947.1:0-1265 GCF_009828535.3 Hylobates moloch | reverse complement strand
GTGAGTGGGCGGCAGTGGGCTCTGATGGAGGGTTAGCCCTGTGCCCGCGAGTGGGTGGCTGTGGGCTCTGATGGAGGGTTAGCCTCCGGCACCAGCACCTGGGCCTCACATGCTTTTCAGGGGCGGGGCTGGACTGTGGCTGCAGGGCCTTGGACACGCGGGGACACACTTCCCAAGGGGGGGCCCCGATACCCCTCCCTGCCTGTGGTGCCTGGGGCCGCCGTGCTCCCACCTCTCTCCTTTGGCTCTGAAAAGTTTTTCCTTATTTTGGATGCCTTGTTAAAAGGCAAGTACCCCAGCAGGTGTCAGTGGAGACTGTGACCGCTGAATAGAAATGGTGATGGGGTGAGGCTGGACCTGGTCAGAAGAGGGCTGAGGGGCATGGAGAAGGCTCGGGGAGCACGGGGAAGATGTGGGAGGTGGGGAGGATGGGAGGGAGGACAGGAAGGACTGGCTCTGCTCATTCTTCTTCGCACTTCTGTAGAGTGGCTGCTCTGGGCCCGATAAGGATCTCTCGAGGGCAGGACTTGTGGTTTTATTTGCATCATGAGCCTTTAGGAAGTTTGGGGTCATGCATGTAGAGCTGAACGTGGGGCCACCGAGAACATGCACCCTGCATCCTGACTGCTGAGTTCACTTCTCTGCAAAGCACAAATCGCTCTCCCATCCTGGGTCATGCTCCTGGGAGCCAAACCTGGGTGGGATTCTGTCTCTACCCCACATCAGCTGTAAGATTTGGGGCAGGGCGCAGAACCCCCTGAGCATGTGGGAAACTGATCACCACGTGGGGGATGTTAGATTCAGTGGGTGATGTGGGGGCAGAAGGAGGCCCCTAGAACAGAGCATGGCATCTGTTCTGAATGCCGGTATGGCGTTGGGGGGACGGCACCCTGGTGGCCTGCAGCATCCTCTGTGAACAGGGAAGGCTGGAAGGAAGGGGCAGGTCCCCTGACAGGTAGGGGCTGCAGAGATGGTTCCACTTTGCCTGCCCGGTCTCTTCCTACACGATGGTTCTCACCGATGCTTCCTGGGCAAACAACTCAGGATGAGCCTCTGTGAGTGCTGGACTTGTGTTCCATTCAGCTCCTCCCCAAGAGAGGGGCAGGGGCTGGTGCCCCAAAGCACCAGCGTCCCACACGGACTGGCACATTTTGAAAGACAACACAAAGAACTTCCATTATAATCACTGCCCAGGAGACCATTCTCAACATGTACACTATTTGTTAAAGTATTTTTTAAAGCCTCAAAGTCATGAGTCCAGAACT
>NW_026667946.1:0-1265 GCF_009828535.3 Hylobates moloch | reverse complement strand
CTCCCCATGTGATAGTCTGAAATATGGCCTAGTGGGAAGGGAAAGACTTGACCATTCCCCAGCCTGACACCCATAAAGGGTCTGTGCTGAGGAGGATTAGTAAAAGAGGAAGGCCTCTTTGCAGTTGAGATAAGAGGAAGGCATCTGTCTCCTGCTCGTCCCTGGGCAATAGAATGTCTCGGTGTAAAACCCGATTGTATGTTCCATCTACTGAGATAGAAGAAGACCACCTTAAGGCTGGAGGTGAGACATGCTGGCGGCAATACTGCTCTTTAATGCACCAGGATGTTTGTGTATGTGCAGATCAAAGCACAGCACCTTTTCTAAACTTGTTTATGATACAGAGACATTTGTTCACATGTTTTCCTGCTGACCCTCTCCCCACTATTACCCTACTGTCCTGCCACATCCCCCTCTCTGAGATGGTAGAGATAATGATCAATAAATACTGAGGGAACTCAGAGACTGGTGCCGGCACGGGTCCTCTGTATGCTGAGCGCCGGTCCCCTAGGCCCTCTTTTCTTTCTCTATACTTTGTCTCTGTGTCTCTTTCTTTTCTCAGTCTCTCATCCCACCCCTTCTAGAATCACCACCACCACCTCCCCACCACCACCACCACCACCACCATCACCTCCACCACCACCTTCATCAGCATCACCACCTTCACCACCTTAACCTCCACCACCACCTTCACCAGCATCACACCATCACAATCACCTCCATCACCACCTCCACAAGCATCACCACCACCATCATCACCTCCACCACCTTCACCAGCATCCCCACCACCACCACCATCATCACTTCCACCACCACCATCACCACCATCACCTTCAGCACCACCTCCACAAGCATCACCATCACCACCATCACCTCCACCACCACCATCACCACCACCACCATCACCTCTATGACTACCATCACCAGCATCACCACCACCAAACCATAGAACCACCACACTACCAGCATCACCACCACCACCATGACCGTCAGCTCCATCACCAGCATCATCATCACCAGCATCAGCATCACCACCACCACCACCACCACCATCACCACTTCCACCAGGATCACCATCACCACCATCACCTCTACCACCACCATCACCATCATCACTACAACCATCCCCTTCACTATCCCCACCACCAGCATCACCTCCACCACCACCACCACCACCAAAACCATAGAATCACCACACTACCAGATCATCACAACCAACACTACCTCCATCACCACCATCACCAGCATCACCATCAGCAGTATAC
>NW_026667945.1:0-1266 GCF_009828535.3 Hylobates moloch | reverse complement strand
ATCTCATTTCATCTCATCGTTTCTTCTCATCTCATCTCATCATTTCACCATTTCATCTCATCATTTCATCTCATCTCACCTCATCTCACCATTTCATCTCACCATTTCATCTCACCTCATCTCATCATTTCATCTCATTTCATCTCATTTCATCTCATCCTTTCATCTCATCATTTCATGTTATCATTTCATCTCATTTCCTCTCATCATTTTCTCTCATCATTTCATCTCATCTCACCTCAGCATTTCATCATTTCATCTCACCATTTCTTCTTATTACATCTCATCATTTTATCTCATCGTTTCATCTAATCTCAATTCAATTTCCTTTCATTATTTCATTTCATCTCATTCATTTCATCTCATTTCATTACATCTCATCATTTCCTCTCATCATTACATATCATCGCATTTCATATTATTTCACCTCATCGTTGAATCTCATCATTTCATCTCACCTCATTTCATCATTTCATCTCATCATTCATCCCATCATTTCATCTCATCTCATCATTTCCATTTCATTATTTCATTTCATCATTTAATTTCATCATCTCATTTAATTTCACCTCATTTCATTATGTCATTTCATCTCATTACATTTCGTCTAATTTCATTTCATCTCATTTCATATCATCATTTCATTTCATCTCATCTCATCATCTCTTTCCATCTCATCATTTCATCTCATCATCTCATCAACTCATTTCATCTTATCTCATTTCATCTCATCTAATATCTTCTCATCTCATTTCAATTTCATTTCATTTTTCATTTCATTATTTCATCTCATTTCATTATTTCACCTCATCTCATTTCATCTCATCACATCTCATCATTTCATCATTTTATTGTATTATTTCAACTTATTTCATCTCATCTCATTTCAATTTTATTTCAATTTCATTTCATTATTTCATTTCCTTTCATCTTATCATTTCATCGAATCATTTCAGCTCATCATCTCATCATTTCATCTCATGATTCATCTCATCATTTCGTATCATCATCTCACCATTTCATTTCATCTCATGTCATTTCATTTCATCTCATTTCATCTCGTCTCATTTCATCATTACATCTCACCATTTCATCATTACATCTCATCATTTCATCATTTTGTCATCATTTCATCACATCTCATCTCATCTCATTTCATCCCATCATTTCAGCATTTCATCTCATTTCATCTCATCATTTCAACTCATTTTATATAATCTCATCATTTCCATTTCATTTCCATTTCATTATTCCATTTCATCATTT
>NW_026667944.1:0-1266 GCF_009828535.3 Hylobates moloch | reverse complement strand
CCTAATTTTTTTATTTTTAATAGACACAAGTTTTTGCCATGTTGGTCAGGCTGGTCTCAAACTCCTGACCTCAGGTGATCTGCCTGCCTCAGCCTCCCAAAGTGCTGGGATCACAGGTGTGAGTCACTGTGTCTGGCCAGAGTTTGACTCTTTTTTTCTTGACAACACCCAGCACCAGAGGACAACTCCGGAGGCTTCCCTGTCACATCCGTGCGTCAGCGCCGTGGGTGGGTGGGAATATTCCTAGAAGATACTCCTATCATCATGGAAGGCCAGACCCCGGTGAGCCAGGCCTGGCCGTGACGTTGGAACCCACGGGCAGATCCCTCAAAGACCACACGCAAATCAACTGCAGGTCAACTTCCCTGTATCAGCTCCCCCAAAACCCACCTCTGCCCCGGGGCCGTCCAGCATACGGGGAACTTAGAGGGGAAGTGGGAGTGGAGAGAAACCGCAGCTAAATGGAGCCAAAATGTCTCATTTTGGCAAATTTTCCAAAGCCGGTGATCCTGTGAGGTTAGACCCTTCCCAGACTGGAAGACGAGCCGGCCTCCTGGGTAATTCACCTGTCTCTTACTTTTGTGTTTTTTAATTTTTTTTTATTTTTTTAAATTGATTTATTTATTTTTATTTTTATTTTTTGAGACAGAGTCTCGCTCTGTCACCCAGGCTGGAGTGCAGTTGCGCGATCTCGGCTCACTGCAAGCTCCGCCTCCCGGGTTCACGCCACTCTCCTGCCTCAGCCTCCCGAGTAGCTGGGACTACAGGCATGTGCCACCATGCCCGGCTAATTTTTTATATTTTTAGTAGAGACGGGGTTTCACTGTGTTAGCCAGGATGGTCTCGATCTCCTGACCGTGTGATCCACTTGCCTTGGCCTCACAAAGTGCTGGGATTACAGGCATGAGCCACCTCGCCCAGCCCTTGAATTATATTTTGAGATGGAGTTTCACTCCTGTTGCCCAGACTGGAGTGCAATGGCGCGATCTCG
Organism: Hylobates moloch; assembly: GCF_009828535.3. Classification (NCBI taxonomy): domain Eukaryota; kingdom Metazoa; phylum Chordata; class Mammalia; order Primates; family Hylobatidae; genus Hylobates; species Hylobates moloch. The sequence continues at coordinate 275 of NW_026667944.1, read as the reverse complement.
GCTCACTGCAACGTCCGCCTCCCAGTTCAAGTGATTCTCCTCTCTCAGCCTCCCCAGTAGCTGAGATTACAGGCACACGCCACCACATCCGGCTAATTTTTTATATTTTTAGTATAGACGGGGTTTCAGCATGTTGGCCAGGCTGGTCTCGAACTCCTGATCTCAGGTGATCTACCTGTCTCGGCCTCCCAAAGTGCTGGGATGACAGGCGTCAGCCACCGCGCCCGGCCTGCATTTTATTAGGCTCAACTTTCCCACTTATATCCTGAGCACTT
>NW_026667943.1:210-1266 GCF_009828535.3 Hylobates moloch | reverse complement strand
CCTGTTATCAATTTTTTTTTTTTTTTTGAGATGGAGTTTCACAGTGACGTGATCTCAGCTCACTGTAACCTCCACTTCCCGGGTTCAAGCAATTCTCCTGCCTCAGCCTCCCGAGTAGTTGGGATTCCTGCTACCACGCTGGGCTAATTTTTTGTATTTTCAGTAGAGACGGGGTTTCACCATTTTGGGCAGGCTGGTCTCAAACTCCTGACCTCAGGTGATCTGCTCGCCTCAGCCTCCCAAAGCGCTGGGATTACAGGCATGAGCCACCGTGCCCGGCATTATGAAACTTTTAAGTGTTAGTATTACCTATTCGTTTGATGTATCTTCTGGATCCTTTTTACTCATTTGGCCTTTGCCAGGATTATGTTGGGAATATTCATTAAATTAGTAACTGTCATTTCCAGGTTATATTCTAGCTTTGCGGTTTGATGGAGATTAATTTCCGACCTGTTGTATAACCAAAAGGTCTCATTAAATGAGCCCATTGTTTTCTCTTCAAATCTTCCATTGTGAAATCTGGAATGCACTTTTATTTAAAGAGTAGGTTGAAATATGTCCTAAGCCGATCCTTTGTCCATGCAGCCGTGTGTGTAATTCTAAAAACATTCAACATGTATCTTGAAGCTCTTCTGTCCATTCTTGGTATTCATCCATTCCCGTGGTTTCACATTACTCACATTACGGCACTGAGTGAAGGCGGTAAAGGAAATGAGAAACTAGCAACTTGTCAGTGGGATTTCAGCTTCCTATTGGACATTGTCAAGTGAATATCCAGCACACACGTCCAAATCGTACTTGCGTAACCTTAACTCATCCTTTCCACCTAACTGCCTAAATTCTGAACCGCCTGTATTCCTTCTCTCCATTTAAAAGCACCTTCATCCCTGTCCTTCAGACTGGAAACCTGAATCACTTTATTTCATCTCTGTGTATTGAGTTTCGACAGGTTGACAGCAGTGTTCCTGTCAATTCCATCTTAGTCCTTCTCTTTATCCGTTTCCATTCCCAAGTCCCTGTCGAAGTACAGACTTTTTTTTTTTTTTTTTTTTTTTT
>NW_026667943.1:0-110 GCF_009828535.3 Hylobates moloch | reverse complement strand
CCTCCCAAAGTGCTGGGATTACAAGCGTGAGCCACTGCGCCCGGCCCGAAGTACAGACTTTTACTTTTCCCCCTATTTATTTAATTATAAAGGTACAGGCTGGGTGCGGT
>NW_026667942.1:0-1266 GCF_009828535.3 Hylobates moloch | reverse complement strand
TAGAGACAGGGTTTCACCATGTTGGCCAGGCTCGTCTGGAACTACTGACCTCAGGTGATCCGCCCACCTCAGCTTCCCAAAGTGCTGGGATTACAGGCGTGAGCCACAGCACCTGGCCTATTTCTTCCTGTTTTTTTTTTAGACAACAGGGTATCTCTCTGTCACCTAGGCTGGAGTGCAGAGGTGCGATCATAGCTCACTGTAGCCTCAGACTCCTGGGCTCAAGTGATCCTTCCAACTCAGCCTCCTGAGTAGCTGGGACTACAAGCCCGTGCCACAATGCCTGGCTTCAAATGCAGTTTAAATATCACAGAAGCCCACACAAGGACAGTACTTAATAGTAACAAACAGCCTTGCTGGATGAATACGATGATATATATTTTTAGTTTTTCTTTAATTATTATTCTTCATTCAACTTGAAATATGTATTTTTAAAGGGCCCTTTTGTAACTGGCATAACTGACACCACTTGTGTTACATGAAGCTCTTGCAGATGGCTCCCTTTAGGCCTAGCTTAGCTCCACAGATGGGCAATTCAGCCAACACCCTCATTTCATGGGTGAGGAAACTGATGTGTCCCCAACCACACAACAGCCTTTGCCGCACTGCATTCCTGCTTAGGTGGGCACTTACTGAGTCCACCATTTGCAGGATCTGTAACTCGACTTCTATGCCACACCAATTGCTGCCTTCTGGGATTTGGGAGGCATTGAATGAGTGGATTTTTTTTAAAGCTGAGGATAGTGCTTGTCTTATGGTAAACACACAATAAATGTTATATCCTTATTATGACTGACACAGAACAATCAAAATCTATCAGAGTTCATTATGTGCTAAATATGGTTAGTATAAGACAACAGACTGTACAACACTAAACATGGTAGTGCATGTAAATAATGTTTTTAAAGGACCTGTTAAACTTTTTCCCCAAAATTTGCAATGTTGCAATGCAAATAATTAAAATGAAAAATAGACACAATTTCCCAAGTGAACCTTGACATCCCCAACTTGGGCAATTTTTTTACTTTTTTTTTTGAAACCAAGTCTTGCTCTGTCACCCAGGCTGGAGTGCAGTGGTGGGATCTTGGCTCACTGCAACCTCTGCCTCCCAGGTTCAAGTGATTCTCGTGCCTCAGCCTCCCAAGTAGCTGGGATTACAGGCACCCGCCACCATGCCCAGCTAATTTTTATATTTTTAGTAGAGACAGGGTTTCACTACGTTGGCCAGGCTGGTCTCGAACTCCTGATCTCAGACAATCTGCCCAC
>NW_026667941.1:0-1266 GCF_009828535.3 Hylobates moloch | reverse complement strand
CCACTTCATATGATTCCTTCCCCTACCCCTGCATTCCCCTCCACTCCATTCCATTCCATACAATTCCATTTCATTCCTTTCCTTTCCAAACCTTTGCACTCCACTCTTCTCCCTTTCTTTCTTCTCCATTCCACTCCTCTACACTCCACTGCATTTTTTCCATTCCATTCCATTCCATTCTTTTCCACTAGAATCCACTCCACTCCACTGCAATCCATTGCATTCCTTTCCGTCCCATTCCCTTCAAATCCAACCTTCTACACTCCACTGCTCTCCAATCCACTGCCTTCCGTTCCTTCCCATAAGCCTCCATTGCAGTCCACTCCATTCAATTCCATTCGATTCCACTGCACTCCACTCCCTTCCTTTCATCTTCATTCCACTGCACTACACTCCACTGATATTTTTCCTTTCATTCCATTCCATTCCACTCCATTCAAATCCACTCTTCTGCACTCCACTCCTCTCCACACCACTGCATTCAACTCCTTCCCGTTCACCTAAATTCAAATCCACTCAATGCATCCAATTCCATTCCATTCCATTCCTTTCCGTTCCATTCCATTCAATTCCATTTCATTCCATTCCATTACATTGCATCCCATTCCTTTCCACACCATTCCAATCAACTGCCCTCACTTCCTTTCTTCTCCGTGCCTCTCCACTGCACTCCACAGCAATTTTTTCCATTCCGTTGCATTCCATTCAATTGCATTCCATTCTATCCCATTCCATTCCATTCCACACCATTCCATTCCATTCCATTCAATTCCATTTTTTCCAATAGAATCCACTCCACTACCCACAGATCAATTCATTTCCATTCCATTCAATTCAAATCCACTCTTCTCCACTCCACTCCTATCCACACCACTGCATTCCATTCCTTTCTATTTGCCTTCATTCCAATCCACTCCATTCCATTCCATTCCATTTCATTCCATTCCAGTCCATTAAACTCCATTCCACTCCCCTCCAATCCATTCCTTTCTTCTTCATTCCTCCCCACTGCACAACAGTGCACTTTTTTCCATTCCATTCCATTCCATTCCGTTCCTTTCCTTTCCGTTGCGTTCCGTTCCGTTCCCTTCCATTCCATTCCATTCCATTTCGTTCCATTCCATTCAATTCCATTCCATTCCCCTCCACGCAACTCCATTTTAATCCACTGCATTCAATTCCTTTCCATTCCATTCCTTTCCATTCCATTCCATTCCCCTCCACGCAACTCCATTCCAATCCACTGTGTTCCATTCCATTGCATTG
>NW_026667940.1:0-1267 GCF_009828535.3 Hylobates moloch | reverse complement strand
TATTAATCGGTTTAATTAAGGTAATTAAGATGGGGAAAGAGCTGACATCTTGCATAGATACATTTTTGTCTGTTAATGGTATGAGGCTAGCATCATTCAATATTTCCATCTCATACTAGGTAATGCTTTGACAGTGGGACCGGAAATCATGTAAAGATTTGTTTTTCCCACACAATGCCTATGTGGGCATTTCCAGTATTTCCTTTCATGGATGACTGACAAACCCCCTCCTGACTAATACATTCTTCGTGTAGCCATATTAATACCTTTATTCAAATCTTGGTGTTTCTTTAACCTGGAATCAATCTTATTCTTTTTTCTTGGTTTCAGCTTAGAGTGCATAAAACGGATATACGAAGATAAATAATGAATAAATATAAAGTGAAAACCTGTGTAACCACAACCCAAAACAGTGAAATCAAATATTGATAAAACCCTGGAACCCATTATGTCCGCGTCCCCAACCACCACTGTCTATCTCCTCAATAGAGGTTCCCACCACCCTGCTCATTGTTTAGAATCTCTACTTTGCTGCTCATTAGAGCTTTGATACTTATTATAGCTTTGCCACCTATGTAAACAACCAAAGTACCCTGTTCAGTTTGTTGCAATTTTACAGAACCACAATTCTGCTCGGAGTTTTTACAGTACATTTAAATAATAACCTCATTTAACTTGGTTATCGAGGCTTTTAGAAGTGTTTAAAAGCAAACTCTCTTTCCACATTAAAGGGACAACAGATATTCCTTGGGTGCCTACTGTGTGCTTAGGTGTGAAGAAGGTACTGGGGTATCCAGGAGAGCTAAATTGTGCTGTCGACTTTCACTGAGATTAGAGTCTAGTTGAAAAGATAGTGCCTAATAATAGTGTACGGTGTTAGAACTGAATATAGCTCAGTTATGCGGCAAGGCCCTGGGTATTGCAATGAGGCATTCCATGTACCACCTCTTATTGGCTCTGTGACTCTGGGAAAGTCTCCGCACCTTTCTGAGCCTGCGTATTCACTTTGAAAAGAGAGAGAGATTTAAAAGCTGCTCCCCAGGGTTGTGGAGTATGGTATTTTGTAGCCTCTAAATGAATGGCAGATATTTTACTATGGTACATTGGGCTAGTCAGAAGGAAGGCTGAAAATAATTAAATTCCCACTGAACATACAAGTAGCACATATAGAAGCCTAGGCACCTTAGTACACACTAGATGTTAAAGTGAGGATATTTGGTTCCAGGAACACACATAGGCAGCTAAGTGGAATGGTAAGAGACTAGAT
>NW_026667939.1:926-1267 GCF_009828535.3 Hylobates moloch | reverse complement strand
TCTTTCTTTTTTCTTTCTTTCTTTCTTTCTTTCTCTTTCTTTCCTTCTTTCTTTCTTTCTTTCTTTCCTTCCTTCCTTCCTTCTTTCTCTTTCCTACTTTCTTCTTTCTTTTTCTTTCTCTTTGTTCTTTCTTTCTTTCTTTCTTTCTTCATTCTATCATGCTATTGATCAATCTGTCTGCCTGCTGGCATGCTTGTCCATCTGCCCATCCATTACCCATTCACTCATCCATCCATCCATCCATCCATCCACAGATACGTCTATTTAAAATAAGGGGAAAAAGAAAGAAAGGAGGAAAGAAAGAAAGAAAGAAAGAAAGAAAGAAAGAAAGAAAGAAAGAA
>NW_026667939.1:0-916 GCF_009828535.3 Hylobates moloch | reverse complement strand
AAAGAAAGAAAGAAAGAAAGAAAGAAAGAAAGAAAGAAAGAAAGAAAAGAAAGAGTCTGGGCATGGTGGCTCACGCCTGTAATCCCAGCACATTGGGAGGCCAAGGCAGGTGGATCACCTGACCAACATGGAGAAACCCTATCTCTACTAAAAATACAAAATTAGCTGGGCGTAGTGGCACATGCCTGTAATCCCAGCTACTCGGGAGGCTGAGGCAGGAGAATCACTTGAACCTGGGAGGCAGAGGTTGTGGTGAGCCGAGATCACGCCATTGCACTCTAGCCTGGGCAACAAGAGCGAAACTCCATCTTGAAAAAAAAAAAAGACAAAGAAAAGATTACAAAGATAACATATTTAGAGTACAAATAAAATTACTTTTATTTCTGCCTCTCCAATTCACTAAGTCCCCAGTCTTTTCTAGATCCTCACCAAGATTCTCTTACATATACATGCAAATATTTGGATATATGACCAACTTTTATCTTGTATTTAAGTGGTATCCAATAGAAGACAGTGCACTCACACTTGTACACCACATGCATGATCTTAATTTTTTAATAGTCAAATTAACAAAAACACAAGTAAATACTTTTAATAATACATTTTATTTAACTCAATATATCTCAAATATTATATCTCCAACAAGTCAACATAAGGCATAGTAATGAGATATTTGATGTTTTAAATATAAATATTGTCTTTAAAATTAGTGTTTTTTACACTTAGAGTACATCTCAATTTGAAGTAGCCACATGTCACATGCTGAGAAGCCACATGTGGCTAATGGCTTCTATAGGTTATTCTACCATACACACTATGGAACACTTCATCTGCTCCATTTAATATATTTTGCTCATATTCTTGAAGAGGATGGTGAGCTATGTCTCACTTTCTTTTCTTTTTTTTTTTTTTTTTT
>NW_026667938.1:0-1267 GCF_009828535.3 Hylobates moloch | reverse complement strand
ATTTGAAGATATTCCTTTATCCACTAAAGGCCCCTTAGCGCTCCGAATGTCCGCTTGCACTTTCTACAGAAAGAGTGTTTCAGAACTTCTCAATCAAAAGTACGGTTCAACTCTGTTAGTAGAATGCACAGATCGGAAAGAACTTTCGCAGAATGATTCTGTGTAGTTTTTATTTGAAGGTGTTCCTTTTTCCACTAAAGGTCCCTTAGCGCTCCAAATGTCCACTTGCAGTTTCTACAGAAAGAGAGTTTCAGAGCTTATCAATCAAAACTACGGTTGAACTCCCTTAGTTGAATGCGCAGAACAGAAAGAAGTTTGGCAGAATGATTCTGTGTAGTTTTTATTTCAAGGTATACCTTTTGCCACAATAAGCCCCTTAGTGTTCTGAATGTCCACTTGCAGTTTCTACAGAAAGAGTGTTTCAAAACTCCTCAATCAAAAGTAAAGTTCAACTCTGCTAGTTGAATGCACAGATCAGAAAGAAGTTTCACATAATGCTTCTGTGTAGTTTTAATCTGAAGATATTCCTTTTTCCACTAGTGGCCTTATACAGGAAATTTTCAGAATTTCAAAAAATAATTTCAATCTGTTATTGAATCCAGAAAGAAAAATTAGTACTTCTTGTTCCAATATATGCCCCTTTACGCCCGGTATGACCGCTTGCAGTTTCAACAGAAAGAGAGTTTCAGAACTTCTCAATCAAATGTAAGGTTCAACTCTGTTAGATGAATGCACAGAACAGAAAGAAGTTTGGTAGAATGCTTCTGTGTAGTTTTTATTTGAAGATATTCCTTTTTCCACTACATGCCCCTTAACGCCCGGCATGTCCGCTTGCAGTTTCTACAGAAAGAGTGATTCAGAAATTCTCAATCAAAAGTATGGTTCAACTTTGTCTGTTGAATGCAGAGAACAGAAAGAAGTCTGGCAGAATTATTCTGTGTAGTCATTATTTCAAGATATACCTTTTTCCACTACAGGCCCCTTAGATCTCCGAATGTCCACTTGCAGTTTCCACAGAAAGGGTGTTTCAAAACTCCTCAATCAACAGTAAGGTTCAACACTGCTAGTTGAATGCACAGATCAGAAAGAAGTTTCACATAATGCTTCTGTGTAGTTTTAATTTGAAGATATTCCTTTTTCCACTATGGGCCCCTCAGTGCTCGGAATGTCCGCTTCTAGTTTCCAAAGAAAGAGAGATTCAGAGCCTCTCAATCAAAAGCACGGTTCAACTCCCTTAGTTGAATGCACAGAACAGAAAGAAGTTTGG
>NW_026667937.1:0-1267 GCF_009828535.3 Hylobates moloch | reverse complement strand
GCTGGAGTGCAGTGGTGCGATCTCAGCTCACTGCAACCTCCGCCTCCCAGGTTCAAGTGATTCTTCTGCCTCAGCCTCCCGAGTAGCTGGGACTACAGGTGCACGCCACCACGCCCAGCTAATTTTTGTATTTTTAGTAGAGACAGGGGTTCACCATATTGGCCAGGATGGTCTCGAACTCCTGACCTGGTGATCCGCTTACCTCAGCCTCCCAAAGTGCTGGGAGTACAGTACAGGCGTGAGCCACCGTGCCCAGCCTCCTGAATCTATCTTAAACCTCTTTACGAATGGGGAGACTGGGGTTTGAAAAGGAACAGGGGGTTTGCCCAAGGGTGCCCAGTGAGTCAGATGAATCAAGAATCATCACTGTTTCTGGCCGGGCACAGTGGCTCATGCCTGTAGTCCCAGCACTTCGGGACGGCGAGGCAGGTGGATCATCTGAGGTCAGGAGTTCGAGACCAGCCTGGCCAACATGGTGAAATCCTGTCTCTACTGAAAATACAAAAAATTATCTGGGCATGGTGGCGGACGCCTGTAATCCCAGCTACTCGGGAGGCTGAGGCAGGAGAATCTCTTGAACCCAAGAGGTAGAGGTTGCAGTGAGCCGAGATCACGCCATTACACTCCAGCCTAGGCAACAAGAACAAAATTCTGCCTCAAAAAAAAGAATCATCACTGTTTCCAAGCAACACACTTATCTTCTTTCTCCTTCCAGCCCTTTCTGCAGCTTTCTCTCTTTCAAGTTATCACCTGAGAGATAGTCTGCCTGGCCCAAGAAGTGTAATCATAGCCTTTGACAGATGGATAGTGTCATCCAAGACTATCTTGTTCCTTATTTCAACAAATGAAGAACTAAAGCCCAAGTTACAGTGTGACTTACACATGAGACAAGGCTGGGCACGGTGGCTCACAACCAACTGTAATGCAAGCACTTTGGGAGGCCAAGGCAGGAAGACTGCTAAAGCCCAGGATTTGAGACCAGTCTGGGCAACATAGTGAGACTCTGTCTCTACTAAAAACAATTAGCCAGGCATGGTGGTACATACTTGGAGTCCCAGCTACTAGGGAGGCTGACGCAGGAGGATCCTTGAGCCCAGAACGTGGAGGTTGGTTGCAGTGAGCCATGGTCAGGCCACTGCACTCCATCCTGAATGATAGAACAAGACCCTGTCTCCAAGAAAAAAGAGAGAGAGGCCAGGCGCGGTGGCTCACGCTTATAATCCCAGCACTTTGGGAGGCCAAGGCGGGCGGATCACGAGGTCAGGAG
>NW_026667936.1:0-1267 GCF_009828535.3 Hylobates moloch | reverse complement strand
CCCGATGTTGAAGCTTCTGAGAGTCACCACCCCAATGATGAAACTTCTGGGAATCACCACCCAGATGATTAAACTTCTGGGATTTGCCACCCCGATGATGAAGATTTTAGGAGCACCACACGGAAAATGATGCTTCTGGGAGTCACCACCCCGATGATGATGAAGCTTCTGGGATTCAGCAACCCGATGATGATGAAGCTATTGGGAGTCACCACCCCGATGAAGATGAAGCTTCTGGGTGTCTCCATCTCGAAGATGATGAAGCTTCTGGGAGTAAAAACCCCAATGATGAAGCTTTTCAGAGTCACCACCACGATGATGAAGTTTCTGGGAATCACCACCCCTATGATGAAGCATCTGGGAGTCACCAACCCGATGATGTAGCTTCTGGGAATCACCACCCCAATGATGAAGCTTCTCATAGTCACCACAGCGAAGATGAAGCTTCTGGTAATAAAATCCCTGATGATGAAACTTCAGAGAGTCACCACGCCGATGATGATGAAGCTTCTGAGAGTCACCACCATGATTATGAATCTTCTGGAAGTCGCCACCCCAATGATAAAGCTTTGGGGAGTCATCACAATGATGATTGTTTCTGAGAATCACCAACCAGTTGATGAAGCTTCAGGGACTCACCACTCCGATGATGATGAAGCTTCAGAGTGTCACCACCCCAATGATGAAGCTTCTGGGATTCACCACCACAACGATGAAGCTTCTGGGAGTCACCAGCCCTATGATGAAGCTTCTGGGAATCACCACCCCAATGATGAAGTTTTGAGGAGTCACTACCCCGACGATGAAGCTTCTGGGAGTCACCATCCCGATGATGATGAAGCTGCTGAGACTCCCCACCCCAATGATGAAGCTTCTGGGAGTCACCACCCTGATGATGCTGAAACTTCTGGGAGACACTACTCCAATAATGAAGCTTATGGGCGTCACTACCCCGATTATAAATATTCTGGGAGACACCACACCGATGATGAAGATTCTGGGTGTCACCACCCCGATGATGAAGCTTCTAGGAATCACGACCCCAATGATGAAGCTTCTGGGAGTCACCACAACGGTGATGAAGCTTCAGGGACTCACCACCCCGATGATGAAGCTTCAGGGAGTCACCACTCCGATGACAATGAAGCTTCTGAGAGTCACCACCCCAATAATGAGGCTTCTGGGATTCACAAACCCCATGATGAAGCTTCTGGGAGTCACCACCTCAATGATGACAAAGCTACTGGGAGTCACCACCCTAATGATA
>NW_026667935.1:0-1267 GCF_009828535.3 Hylobates moloch | reverse complement strand
GAGTTTTGAAACAGTGTTTCTGTAGAAAGTGCAAGGGGACATTCGGAGCTCTATGGATCCTACAGTGGAAAAAGGAATATCTTCAAATAAAAACTACAGAGAAGCATTCTGCCAAACTTCTTTCTGTTCTGTGTATTCAACTAACAGAGTTGAACCTTACTGTTGATTGTTAAGTTCTGAAACACTCTTTCTGTAGAAACTGCAAAAAGACATTCCGGGCGTTAAGGGGCAAATAGTGCAAAAAGGAATATCTACAAATAAAAACTACACAGAAGCATTCTGCCAAACTTCTTTCTGTTCTGTGCATTCAACTAACAGAGTTTAACCTTACTTTTCATTGAGAAGTTCTGAAACTCTCTTTCTGTACAAACTGCAAGCGGACATTCGGAGCGCTAAGGGGCCCATAGTGGAAGAAGGAATATCTTCAAATATAAACTACACAGAAGCATTCTTCGAAAATTATTTGTGATCTGTTCATTCAACTCGCAGAGTTGAACCATGCTTTTGATTTAGGAGTTTTGAAACACTCTTTCTGTAGAAACTGCAAGGGGACATTCGGAGCGCTTAGGAGCCTATAGTGGAAAAAGGTATATCTTCCATTAATAACTACACAGAATCATTCGGCCAAACTTCTTTCTGTTCTGTTCATTAAGCTAACAGAGTCAAAACTTACTGTTAATTGAGAATTTCTGAAACACCCTTTCTGTAGAAACTACAAGCATACAATCGGAGCGCTAAGGGGCCTATAGTGGAAAAAGGAATATCTTCAACAAAAACAACACAGAATCATTCTGCCAAACTTCTTTCTGTTCTGTGCATTCCAATAACAGAATTGAACCATACTGTTCATTTGGAAGTTCTGAAACACTCTTTCTGTAGAAACTGTAAGCGGACATTCAGAGTGCTAAGGGGCCAATAGTGGAAAAAGGAGAATATTCAAATTATAACTTCACAGAACCATTCTGTGAAACTTCTTTCTGATCTCTGCATTCAACTAGCAGAGGTGAACCTTACTTTTGATTGAGGAGTTTTGAAACACCCTTTCTGCAGAAACTGCAAGTGGACATTCGGAGCGCTACAGAGCCTATATTGGAAAAAGGTATATTTTGAAATAAAAACTACACAGAATCATTCTGCCAAAATTTTTCTGGTTCTGTGCATTCATCTAACAGAGGTGAACCTTACTTTCATTGAGAAGTTCTGAATGTCTCTTTCTGTACAAACTGCAAGCGGACATTCGGAGCGATAAGGGGCCTATAGTGGAAAA
>NW_026667934.1:0-1267 GCF_009828535.3 Hylobates moloch | reverse complement strand
CATGAGGGCAGAGCCTTTGTTCCATTCTTTTTTTTTTTTTTTTTTTTTCTTGAGACAGAGTCTCATTCTGTCGCCCAGGCTGGAGTGCAGTGGCCCAATCTGGGCTCACTGCAACCTCCGCCTCCCAGGTTCAAGAGATTATTTTGCCTCAGCCTCCCAAGTAGCTGGGATTACAGGTGCATACTCCCACACCTGGCTAATTTTTGTACTTTTAGTAGAAATGGTTTCACCAGGTTGGCCAGGCTGGTCTCGAACTCCTGACCTCAGGTGATCCACCTGCCTTGGCCTCCCAAAGTGCTCAGATTACAGGAGCCACTGTGCTGGCCTCTTTGTTCCATTCTTGGCTGTGCATCCAATGAAGGGCAGAACAAGCTCTCAATAAATATTTTCAGAATGACTGAATCAATCAATGTCCTCTGAAATAAGGCTGCTGTCTTCATACCCATTTCTCTGAACACTTGGAAGCAAAGGCACATAAATTACAGGTACCAAGTGCCGTCCCTGCTATGCATTCAGACTCTGATCCAAAGTGGTGAGATTACAGACATAAGCCACCACACCCAGCCCCTGCATCTGATCTCTGATCCACCAAGAAGACTTTCTCCACCTGATTTACCTTTCCAGGACTCCTAGGAAATTCTTTCAATTCTTGGTCAGTCTTAACCAAAAGCATAACTCCCACTGTAGACCTGGAGGCGAATCCTTAAAAGCTGTGATTTTAAAGCCAGCTGTAGTGGAGAATCGGGGCGGGGGCGGCACAACTTCCAAAATCCAAGGTTAATAGGCTGTGAATTGCCACTTTCTTTGCTCATTGTCTGTGCTTCAACAGTTCCTTTAACCTACTGTCATTCAGCTTGGGGAGGAGAAGAAAGCAGGAATGGCACCAGCTGCAAGGGAGAGGCTGACAACAATGCTCTCCCCTCCCCTTGCCCCCCACTCCCACCCCGCTTGTCCCCCCAAAGCACCAGGCATTCAGTTATGCAGTATATATTTATACAGCCTACCCAATGTGAATTCAAATTTATTTCCAAGTCATTGGGGCCAATTACTCACCTTTGGGCCCTGTAATATCGTTTGCTTCCTGCCAAACTGAATGTTTTTCCTGTCGCAAATATGATAAATCCTGCATGGTGACGTTCAATCATGTTTAAACTGATTCAGATTGTGGTAGGAATTGGGTTGTATGCATGGATGGACTAAGTCATGAAATGTAGACCTCATGGATGATTATTTCAATTTGAGAATAATTCAGTCCTATTGAGGAGAA
>NW_026667933.1:0-1267 GCF_009828535.3 Hylobates moloch | reverse complement strand
GTATGATTATATCGTACTGTATGTGAATATTGTGTCTTACACTTCAAGGTCTAATTGTTTTCCAAAGTGGTTACATCAAATTATATTCCCACCCACTGATTCTGTATGATCTCATTGATTCTCATTCTATTCTACACTTGCTCCATTAAAACATCTTAATTTTTAACCCTGAAATGGGAATTAAACAAATGTCATCATATTATTTATTTTCATTTCATTGACCTTTAATAATTACTTGGACTTATCTGTGTTGTCTGCTGTAAAGTATTCACTCATTTGTTTTACCTAGCTTCTATATATTACCTGTTTTAATCTTATATGTCTACATAGGTCTGTGGTCCATTTCAAGTTGACTTTTATGTAAGATGAAAAGTTTGCATCTAAATTCATCTTTTTGCAAGTGGATATCAAATATTCTCTAAAAAATGTGTTGGTAGGACTCTTCTTTTGCAACTAGGTTGCCTTGGTGTTATTGTTGAAAATCGAACTGCCATAAATGAAAGGGTTCATTTCTTTATTTTTATTTTTATTTTTATTTTATTTTTTATTTTATTTTATTTTTATTTTCACTTCTATTTCATTGGTCTATATGTCTACAACTTGTACCAGTACCACAATGTCTTGATTACTGGGTGGCAGCAGTGGTGAAGAAAACCTGCTGAAATTTTGATAGGGTTTCCATTGAATCTGTAAATCATATTTGTAGTACGATTTAAATTCTTAAAGTTCAGGTTTTCCACTTTTTTAATGTCAACATTGTTTGGCTATTAGCAGTATTTCACATTTTCATAGAAGTTTTAAAAATAGTTGGTCAATTCATGCAAGAGGGAGAAGAAAGAAAGAAGGAGAAGGGGAAGGGGAAGGGGAAGAAATAGAAGAAGAAGAAGAGGAGGAAGAAGAAGAGGAGGAAGAAGAAGGAGGAGGAGGAAGAGGAGGAGGAGAAGAGGAGGAAGGAGAAGGGAGAGGGGAGGGAGGAGGAGGGAGAAGGGAGGAGGAAGAAGGGAGGAGCAGGAGGGGGAGGGGGAAGGGGAGAAGGAGAAAGAAGAAAGAAAAAAAGGAGGAGGATGAGAAGGGAGAGGAGGTGGCAACAGTGGTGAAGAAAAACCTGCTGCAATTTTGATTTTTTTGATTCAACAAAAGGGTTTTTGTTGAATCTATAAACCAGTTTGGGGATGATAACCTTCATAATAATGTGGAGTTTTCCAATCTGTAAAAATATATTATCTCTCTTATTTAGACCCTCTTTAATTTGTTTCAGCTTTTTTTT
>NW_026667932.1:0-1267 GCF_009828535.3 Hylobates moloch | reverse complement strand
AAAAAAAAAAAAAAAAAAAAAAAAAAAGGAATACATAGACATTACTGTATGGTTTTTTGTTTTTGTTTTTTATTTTTTGAGATGGAGTCTCGTTCTGTTGCCCAGGCTGGAGTGCAATGGCGCAATCTTGGCTCACTGCAACCTCCGCTTCCCGGGTTTAAGTGATTCTCTTGCCTCAGCCTCCCGAGTAGCTGGGATTACAGGCATGTGCCACTACGCCTGGCTATTTTTCTCATGTTAGTAGAGACGGGGTTTCACCATGTTGGCCAGGCTGGTCTCAAACTCCTGACCTCAGGTGATTTGCCTGCCTTGGCCTCCCAAAGGGCTAGGATTACAGCTGTGAGCCACCGTGCCCGGCCACATTACTGTGTTTTAAGTTCACTTGAATTTGTTATTTTTGGCTGGGCTCGGTGGCTCACGCTTGTAATCCCAGCACTTTGGCACCTGGAGAGGCTGAGGCAGGCGGATCACCTGAGGTCAGGAGTTCGAAACCAGCCTGGCCAACATGGTGAAACCCTGTCTCTACTAAAAATACAAAAATTAGCCAGGCATGGTGGTGGTGCGTGCCTATAATCCCAGCTACTTGGGAGGCTGAGGCAGGAGAATCTCTTGAACCCAGTGGGCAGATTGCAGTGAGCTGAGATCATGCCACTGCACTCTAGCCTGGGTGACAGAATGAGACTCCATCCAAAAAAAAAAAAAAAAACAATTTCTTATTTTCTCTGTGGTTGGGCCACTAATTTGATATCTAATATCATAGAGAATATAGCCTGACTCAAAGCTTACATGCTTATACTTTACTGGGGAGAGCAATTCCAGGGAATCAGGCCTGAGGGAACAGGAAAGTGAGGCAAGGAAAATGAGAGGGCTAATTCGAGGGGCTGCCTACTGCTTGGTGCTAAGTGCGTTGGTCAATCCCATGGTCTATTCCCAGACAGACAACATGAACGACTGCAACACAAGACAGCTCACCACACAGCAGGAGATGAGAAGATGTTATCCGGTGGTTCCTGTCAACAAATGAACTCAAATAAATGAGTCAGGCGTGGTGGTATTTGCCTGTGGTCTCAGCTACTTGGGAGGCTGAGGTCAGAGGATTACTTATTTATTTATTTATTTATTTATTTATTTATTTTTTTTTTTTTTTTGAGACGGAGTCTTGCTCTGTCGCCCAGGCTGGAGTGCAGTGGCACAATCTCGGCTCACTGCAAGCTCCGCCTCCCAGGTTCACGCCATTCTCCTGCCTCAGCCTCTCCGAGTAGCTGGG
>NW_026667931.1:0-1267 GCF_009828535.3 Hylobates moloch | reverse complement strand
TTGAAACTGTTAATTATGTCTGCATATATCTTTCTTTGTGATAACTTGTTTTTGGAACTTCATAGTGACTTTATATTTGGTTATTGAGATATCAGTCTCCTTTCATTTGAATTGTTGACATCATTTTTTCATCAGCTAATTAGTAATAGGTAAATAATTTGAAAATTCCGCATGTTTTATGTTAGGATTTATTATATGATTTGGTTAGGATTAACTACAAATTCTAAGCATGCCTAAAATTGGTTTTGTTTTTTTTTTACTTTAGGTTCTGGAGTACATGTGCACAACGTGCAGGTTTGTTACATAGGTATACATGTGCCATGTTGGATTGCTACACCCATCAACTTGTTATTTACATCAGGTATTTCCCCTAATGCTATCCCTCCCCCAGTCTCCCACCCCCCAACAGGCCCCGTGTGTGGTGTTACCCTCCCTGTGTCCATGTGTTCTCATTGTTCAACTCCCACTTATGAGTGAGAACATGCAGTGTTTGCTTTTCTCTTCTTGTGTTACTTTACAGAGAATGATGGTTTCCAGTTTTATCCATGTCCCTGCAAAGGACATGAACTCATCCTTTTTTGTGGCTGCATAGTATTCCATGGTGTATATGTGCCACATTTTCTTTATCCAGTCTATCATTGATGGGCACTTGGGTTGGTTCCAAGACTTTGCTATTGTGTACAATGCTGCAATAAACGTACATGTGCATGTGAATTTATTAAATACTAAAAGACTGTACATAATGATAATGGGTTCTAATGATTCACTTTGGCTATATAAAATATTTTAATTTATTAAAAATAGCATAAAGATACAACATGAGGTAACATAAAACTACTTTCCAATATAATGAAATAATTATCTGCACCTTTACAATTCTCTATTTGCAAAAATTTGTAGAGATGTTTCCTAGAGCAGTATCTATTTTGTGTCTAAATATGGCAGAAGAGATATGGAGGGCATCTACAATTCTTCACATAACATTGGGCTCAATGGCGTCTGTCAATGTCCACTTCTTTTCAACCTGCCACTTTGCCTAACATGGAACTTGTAGCTACTATACACCACCTGCATGTGTCTTCAGCATATTTGTGCAGTGACTTTTACATGGCACAGGTATGTCTCCTTGCATGGAACTGACCTAGTTGTGAATTTTTGTAATTTTGATAAAAATAAAAACATAATTCCTTTCTTTTGAAGTTCTCTTATTTCAGATACAGGTTTTTTAAACCTTTATGCTTTGTTTTCTTTCATGAATGCAAGTATA
>NW_026667930.1:0-1268 GCF_009828535.3 Hylobates moloch | reverse complement strand
AACACATTCAAAAGCTAGCAGAAGGCTAGAAATAACTAAAATCAGAGCAGAACTGAAGGAAATAGAGACACAAAAAACCCTTCAAAAAATTAATGAATCCAGGAGCTGGTTTTTTGAAAAGATCAACAAAATTGATGGACCGCTAGCAAGACTAATAAAGAAGAAAAGAGAGAAGAATCAAATAGATGCAATAAAAAACAAAAAAGGGGATATCACCACCGATCCCACAGAAATACAATCTACCATCAGAGAATACTACAAACACCTCTATGCAAATAAGCTAGAAAATCTAGAAGAAATGGATAAATTCCTCGACAAATACACCCTCCCAAGACTAAACCAGGAAGAAGTTGAATCTCTGAATAGACCAATAACAGCTTCTGAAATTGTGGCAATAATCAATAGCTTACCAACCAAAAAGAGTCCAGGACCTGATGGATTCACAGCTGAATTCTACCAGAGGTACAAGGAGGAACTGGTACCATTCCTTCTGAAACTATTCCAATCGATAGAAAAAGAGGGAATCCTCCCTAACACATTTTATGAAGCCAGAATCATCCTGATACCAAAACCTGGCAGAGACATAACCAAAAAAGAGAATTTCAGACCAATATCCTTGATGAACATTGATGCAAAAATCCTCAATAAAATACTGGCAAACCGAATCCAGCAGCACATCAAAAAGCTTATCCACCATGATCAAGTGGGCTTCATCCCTGGGATGCAAGGCTGGTTCAACATACGCAAATCAATAAATGTAATCCAGCATATAAACAGAACCAAAGACAAAAACCACATGATTATCTCAATAGATGCAGAAAAGGCCTTTGACAAAATTCAACATCTCTTCATGCTAAAAACTCTCAATAAATTAGGTATTGATGGGACGTATCTCAAAATAATAAGAGCTATCTATGACAAACCCACAGCCAATATCATACTGAATGGGCAAAAACTGGAAGCATTCCCTCTGAAAACTGGCACAAGACAGGGATGCCCTCTCTCACCGCTCCTTTTCAACATAGTGCTGGAAGTTCTGGCCAGAGCAATCAGGCAGGAGAAGGAAATAAAGGGTATTCAATTAGGAAAAGAGGAAGTCAAATTGTCCCTGTTTGCAGATGACATGATTGTATATCTAGAAAACCCCATTGTCTCAGCCCAAAATCTCCTTAAGCTGATTAGCAACTTCAGCAAAGTCTCAGGATACAAAATTAATGTACAAAAATCACAAGCATTCTTGTACACCAATAACAGACAAACAGAGAGCC
>NW_026667929.1:0-1269 GCF_009828535.3 Hylobates moloch | reverse complement strand
ACAGAACAGAAAGATGTTTCACAGAATGCTTCTGTGTAGTTTTTATTTGAACATATTCTTTTTTCCAGTATAGGCCATTTAGTGCTCCGAATGTCCCCATGCAGTTTCTACAGAAACAGTGTTTCAGAACTACTCAATCAAAAGTAAGCTTCAACTCCGTTAGTTGAATGCACAGAACAGAAAGAAGTTTCAAAAAATGCTTCTGTGTAGTTTTTATTTGAAGATATTCCTTTTTCCACTATAAGCCCCTTAGCGCTCAGAAGGTCTAATTGTAGTTTCTACAGAAAGAGTGTTTCAGAACTGCTCTATCAAAAGTAAGCTTCAACTCTCTTAGTTGAATGCACAGAACAGACAGAGTTTCGGAGAATTCTTCTGTGTAGTTTTTATTTGAAGATATTCCTTTTTCCACTATAGGCCCCTTTGTGCTCCGAATGTCCCCTTGCAGCTTCTACAGAAACAGTGTTGCAGAACTGCTCAATCAAAACTAAGCTTCATCTCTGTTAGTTGAATGCGCAGAACAGAAAGATGTATCACAGAATGCTTCTGTGTAGTTTTTATTAGAAGATATTCCTTTTTCCACAATAGGTAACTTAGTGCTCCGAATTTCCACATGCAGTTTCTACCTAAACAGTGTTTCAGAACTTCTCAATCAAAAGTAAGATTCAACTCCGTTAGTTGAATGCACAGAACAGAAAGAAGTTTCCAAAATGCTTCTGTGTAGTTTTTCTTGGAAGATATTCCTTTTTCCACTATAAGCCAATTGGCGCTCAGAATGTCTACTTGCAGTTTCTACAAAAAGAGTGTTTCAGAACTGCTCTATCAAAAGTAAGCTTCAACTCTCTTAGTTGAATGCACTGCACAGAAAGAAGTTTCACAGAATGCGTCTGTGTAGTTTTTATTTGAAGATATTCCTTTTTCCGCTGTAGGCCCCTTTGTGCTCCGAATGTCCCCTTGCAGTTTCTACAGAAACAGTGTTGCAGAACTGCTCAATCAAAAGTAGGCTTCAACTCTGTTAGTTGAATGCACAGAACAGTGAGAAGTTTCACAGAATGCTTCTCTGTAGTTTTTATTTGGAGATATTCCTTTTTCCACTAAAGGCCCCCTAGGGCTCAAAATATCGCCTTCCACTTTCTACCGAAAGAGTGTTTCAGAACTGCTCAATCAAAAGTAAGCTTCAACTCTGTTAGTTCAATGCACTGAACAGAAAGGTGTTGCACAGAATGCTTCTGTGTAGTTTTTGTTTGAAGATATTCCTTTTTCCACTTTAAT
>NW_026667928.1:0-1269 GCF_009828535.3 Hylobates moloch | reverse complement strand
AAAAAAAAAAAAAAAAAAAAGATCTTCAAGCATTTATTCAAAGAACTGTAACAGGAGATGAAACACGGCTTTACCAGTACAATTCTGAAGACAAAGCACAATTAAAGCACTGGCACCGAAGAGGTGGAAGTGGTCCAGTCAGAGCAAAAGCAGACTGTTCAAGAGCAGAGGTCATGGCACCAGTTTTCCAGGATGCTTAAGGCATTTTCCTTGTTGACTTTCTGGAGAGCCAAAGAATGATAACATCTGCCTATTAGGAGAGGGTTTTGAGAAAGTTAGCAAAAGCTTCAGCAGAAAAATGCCCAGGAAAGCTTCACCACAGAGTCCTTCTCCACCGTAACAAGCTCCTGGTCATTCCGCACATCAAACACAGGCAATTTTGCAAGCGTTTCAATTGAAAATCATTAGGCATCCACCTTACAGTCCTAATGTGGCTCCTTCTGACTTCTTTTTGTTTCCTAGGATTAAAAAATCTGTGAAGATGACCCAGTTTTCTTCAGTGAGTAGTGTAAAAAAGACTGCATTAACATGGTTAAATTCCCAGGACCCTCAGTTCCTTAGGATGGACTTAATGGCTGGTAACATTGCTTAAAAAGGTGTCTTGAATTTGATGGAGCTTATATTGATAAATAAAGTTTATACTTATTTGTATCTTTTAATTCCATTTCTTCATGAAAAATTTAATGTTTACATATGTGTATATGTGTGTGTATATGTATATATGATTTATTCATTATAGAGAATTAATGGACTACCAGCTAGCACACACCACTGAGCTCAAGTTTACCCTAGGTTATTTGACAAACTCTGACTTCATACGAAATTATAAAGGTTAATAAAGTCACACTGTACTATGTGGAAAAGTGAACTTAAATTAGTAGAGGGACTAGGATAACCAATACTAATCAGCTTGAAAACACTTTGAAAGCAAAGTGGCTTTAATGTCATTTAAGAGAGGATTGGTATTCAAGATAAGTCTAAAATCCCCTTGATAATAAAGTGAAGAAAAGTACATTAATGTATATTAATAATTACAGTAATAGAATATCACTGTAATAATGATAGAAAATATGTAGTACTTAAAATTGAATAAATATCCCAAATTGAACAGAAATTTATTGCAATGTTGCAGGTAAATGGCCTCTGATTATTAAAATTCATTATGCATCCAAACAAAGAATGTGTTGATGAAAAGGAATTTTACAATAAATGCACAAGAAAGCTGAAATAACACCAGAAATATTGATAGAACTCATGAAAGCACTATAC
>NW_026667927.1:194-1269 GCF_009828535.3 Hylobates moloch | reverse complement strand
GTCTCACTCTGTTGCCCAGACTGGAGTGCAGCGGCACAATCTCGGCTCACTGCAACCTCTGCCTCACAGATTCAAGCGATTCTCCTGCCTCAGCCTCCTGAGTAGCTGGGATTACAGGCGCCAGCCGCCATGCCCAGCTAATTTTTGTATTTTTAGTAGAGAAGGGGTTTCACCACGTGGGCCAGGCTGATCTCGAACTCCTGACCTTGTGAGCCGCCTGCCTAAGCCTCCCAAATTACTGGGATTACAGGTGTGAGCCACTGTGCCCGGCCTCCTGTTAACTTTTTAAATAAAACCTAGTCATGTGTCTTCAAGTGCCAAATGCTATCTAGAAGCAAAACGAAAATAAAAATTTTGTGGCGGCCGGGCGCGGTGGCTCACGCCTGTAATCCCAGCACTTTGGGAGGCTAAGGCGGGCGGATCATGAGGTCAGGAGATCAAGACCATCCTGGCTAACATGGTGAAACCCCATCTCTACTAAAAATACAAAAAATCAGCCGGGCGTGGTGGCGGGCGCCTGTAGCCCCAGCTACTCGGGAGGCTGAGGCAGGAGAATGGCGTGAACCCGGCAGGCGGAGCGTGCAGTGAGCCGAGATCGCGCCACCGCACTCCAGCCTGGGCGACAGAGCGAGACTCCGTCTCAAAAAAAAAAAAAAATTTTGTGGCAATACTATGAAGTTGCAAATAAACATTCTAAACAGATGTTAACTTAATCTTTGTGACTGTGAGATTTCTTAGATACGTAATCCATTAAAAAAATTTTTAGCTTGGTGCGGTGGCTCACACCTGTAATCCCAGCACTTTGGGAGGCCGAGGCAGGTGGATCACCTGAGGTCAGGAGTTCAAGACCAGCCTGACCAACATGGAGAAACCCTGTCTCTACTAAAAATACAAAATTAGCCAGGCGTGGTGGTACATGCCTGTAATCCCAGCTACTCGGGAGGCTGAGGCAGAAGAATCACTTGAACCTAGGAGGTGGAGGTTGCAGTGAGCCAAGATCGTGCCACTGAACTCCAGCCTGGGCAAGAAGAGCGAAACTCCATCTCAAAAAAAAAAAAAAAAAAAAAGAAAGAAA
>NW_026667927.1:0-94 GCF_009828535.3 Hylobates moloch | reverse complement strand
GGTAAGAACCCAACTCTAGTTTGAGGCACTGTGGATCACTTAAGGTCCAGGAGTTCAAGACCAGCCTGACCAACATGGTGAAACCCTGTCTCTA
>NW_026667926.1:0-1269 GCF_009828535.3 Hylobates moloch | reverse complement strand
CATTCCATTCCATTCCATTCCATTCCACTCTACTCCATTCCACTCCACTCCACTCCATTCCTTTCTTCTCCATTCAACTCCACTACACTCCGCTGAAGATTTTTATATTCATTCCATTCCATTGCATTACATTACATTCTGTTTGTCAAATCCACCCTTCTACAATCAACTCCTCTGAACACCACTGCATTCCGTTCCTTCTCATTTGCTCCATTCCAATCCACTCCATTCCATTCCATTCCATGCCATTCCATCCCATTCCTTTCCAATACATTCAACTCAACTCCACTCCCTTCCCTTCTTCTCCGTGCCTCTCCACTGCACTTCACTGCACATTTTTCCATTAAATTCAATTCCATTCCATTGCATTCCATTCCATTGCATTCCATTCCTTTCCATTCCATTCCATTCTTTTCAAACAGAATCCAATCCACTCCATTCTAATCTATTCCTTACCATTCAATTCAATTCAAATCCACTCTTCTGCACTACACTCCTCTCCACACCACTGCATTGCATTAATTCCCATTCGCCTCGATTCCAATCCCCTCCATTCCATTCCATTCCATTTCATTCCTTTCTATTCCGTTAAACTCCATTCCAATCCACACCACTCCCTTCCTTTCTTCTCCATTCCTTGCCACTGCACTCCACTGCACTTTTTTCCATTCCATTCCATTCCATTCCATTCCATTCCATTCCATTCCATTCCAATCCATTCCATTCCATTCCATTCCATTCCATTCCATTCCATTCCATTTAATTACATTCCATTCCATTGCCTTCTATTCCATTTAATTCCATTCCATTCCATTCCATTCAATTCCATAACATTGCATTCCATTCAATTCAAATCTCCTCTTCTCCACTCCACTTCTCTCCACTCCACTGCATTCCATTGTTTCCCATTTGCCTCCATTGCAGTACAATACGTTTCAATCCATTCCATTCCATTTCACTCCATTCCCGCCTACTCCACTCCCTTCCTTTCTTTTCCTTTCCACTCCACTGCACTCCACTGCACTTTATTCCATTCCATTGCATTCCATTCCATTCCATTCCATTCATTCCATTCCGTTTCATTCCATTCCGTTTCCCTCCATTCCATTCCATTCCATTCCATTCCATTCCATTCCATTCCCCTCCACGCAACTCCACTCCAATCCACTGCATTCCATTCCATTCCATTCCATTCCATTGCATTGCATTCCATTCCATTCTGTTACCCTCCTCGCAATTCCACACCAATACAATGAATTCCATTCCATT
>NW_026667925.1:0-1269 GCF_009828535.3 Hylobates moloch | reverse complement strand
GGGCTCAGAGCAATGTTTGGAGTGCCAATCACCCTGAGCTCAATCTTGCTCTGAACATCATCTTCTCTGAGCTCCATCTTACACTGAGAAGCACCTGCTGCAAGCTCCATCTTGCTTGGAGCTCCTTCTTGCTCCAAGCTCTATCTACTCCAAGCTCCATCTTGCTCAGAGCTCCATCTGCTCCAAGCTCCATCTTGCTCGAAGTGCCAATCGCTCCAAGCACTGTCTTGCTGTGAGCAACATCTGCATAGACATTCATCTTACTCAGAGCTCCATCTAGTCAGAGATCCACCTACTTTGAGCTCCATCTTGCTGGGAGTTCCAATCACTCCAAGCCCCATCTTGCTGGGAGCTCCAATCACTTCTAGCTCCATTTTGCTCTGAGCACCATGTGGTCAGAGCTCATCTTACTCTGAGCTACATGTGCTCTGAGCTCCACCTTGCTTAGAGCTGTAATCACTGTGGGCTCCATTTTGCTCTGAGCTCCAACTAAAACCAAGCAACATCTCCTCCAAACTCCATCTTGCTTACAGCTCCTTTTTTGCTCAGAGCTCTATCTGCTCTGAGCTGCATCTTGCTCAGAGCTCCAATCGCTCAGAACAATGTTCAGAGTGCCAATCACTCTGAGCTCCCTCTTGCTCTGAGCACCATCTGCTCTGAGCTCCATCTTACACCAGCAACTTCTGCTCCAAGTTCCATTTTGTTTGGAGCTCCTTCTTGCTCAGAGGTCTATCTGATCCGAGCTCCATCTGGTTCACAGATCCAATCACTCCAAGCTCCATCTTGCTCTGAGCACCATCTGCTTGAAGCTCCATCTGCTCCAAGCTCCATCTTGCTTAGAGCTCCCATCACACTGAGCTCCATTTTGCTCAGAGCTCCATTTACTCAGAGCTCCATTTTCTCCAAGCTCCATCTTTCTCAGAGCTCCAATCACTCCAAACTCCATCTTTCTCTGAGCACCATCTGCTCTGAGCTCCATTTTGCTCAGAGCTCCATCTTGCTCTGAGACCATAGGCTTGGAGCTCCCTCACACTCTGAGCAACATCTGCTCCGAGCTTCGTATTAATTGGAGCTCCATCTCACCTGGAGCTCCATCTGCTCTGAGCTCCATCAACCTTGGAGCTCATCTTGCTCAGAGGTCCATCTTGCTTTGAGCACCATCTGCTCTACGTATGTTTATAGCAGCACTATTCACAATGGTAAAGACTTGGGACCAACCCATATGCCCATCAATGATAAGACTGGAAAAAGAAAATGTACTACATATAC
>NW_026667924.1:0-1269 GCF_009828535.3 Hylobates moloch | reverse complement strand
CATGTGCCTCAAGTGGAGTGTTTTAAAACCTTCACTTCCTCAGGTGCACTAGCCATATTCCAGTGCTCAGTGGCCATATGCGGCTGGTGCCAATGGTCCCAGATGGCTCTGGTCCAGAACATTCCCACAATGACAAAGTCCTATGGACCCAGTGCTACCAAATATTAAAAGACATTTTAAAGCTATAGTAGTTAAAATACCATAGTATTAGAGCCTAAAAAGTTTTGTAAATAGACCCAAATGCATACAGGAATTTATAATATGATAAAACTGGTTTTTAAATCACCAGGATAAAGATGAATTATTCAATAAATGATGTTAGGGTAACCGGTTTACCATCTAGGAAAAAAATAAAGTTGGATCCCTACTTTATTCTTACATCAAGATAAATCCTAGGTGGCTAAAAAATGTAAACAATACATGAAATCATAAAACCTTAGAAGAAGGCCACGCGTGGTGGCTCATGCCTGTAATCCCCAAGCACTTTGGGAGGCCGAGGTGAGTTGGGTGGATCATTTGAGGTCAGCAGTTCAAGACCAGCCGGGCCAACATGGTGAAACCGCGTCTCAACTAAAAATACAAAAATTAGCCAGGCATCGTGGTGCATGCCTGTAATCCCAGCTACTCAGGAAGCTGAGGCACAAGAATCACTTGATCCTGGGAGGCAGAGGTGATCCCGGGAGGCTGAGATTACGCCACCACACTCCAGCCTGGGTGAAGGAGACTGTCTCAAACAACTTAGAAGAAAATTTGGAAGAATTTATTTAAAACAATGTCATATAAGCAAGCATTTTTTTTTCAGCATAATACAAAACTCAGAAGGCATAAATGAAAAAAACCTGACAGATTTGACCATATAATAATTAAAATTTTCTACATGGCAAAAAATATCAAACTAATATCAAAAAAACTGGGGTGGAAACTGTAAAACATATGATAGAAAAGGGACTTAAAGAATTCTGACAAATTTTTTTTTTTTTTTTTAAGGACAACACTACAATGACATTTTATAAATTTACATTAAAAATAGAGCTGATATATAGACTACAGCACTCCCATTATCATCTTACGTACATTATGCTCTTAAGCTACACAGGAAGCCAAAACATAATCAAAAACCACTTGTTCAAGTTGCTTTAGTATAGTATTGCCAAGAGAGTTTGAAATCTGTATGTTCAGTGTACTTGGTCCATAGAGGCAAACCAACACAGAAAGCCAGGTCATGAGCACTAGTCACAATAGCAAAGACGTGGAACCAACCCAAATGTA
>NW_026667923.1:0-1269 GCF_009828535.3 Hylobates moloch | reverse complement strand
TTCTCTCCTTTTTGACTGAATTTTGATTTTAAAATTATTTTTACCCTCTCTACTGGTTTGGAAGCCTTAAACCCTTTTTCTAATCATTCTGTGTTTGCTCTTAATCTTAATAAAATCCAAAATGAACCTGTTCTCCTTCCTAGCAATGCTATATCTTAATTCTCGTCAATTGCCTCCTCCTTTACATTGTGTTTTTGTGCATTATTTAGATTCCACCTCCACATATTTACAGTGTTTTTATTATTTCATTTATACCAATTTCTTTCTTTATTTTTTCTTTTTTCATCCCAGACCCTTTTTATGGAAACATTTTACTCTATCTGAAGTATTTCCTTTAGCAATTCTTTTTTTCTTGAGATGGAGTCTTGCTCTTTCACCCAGGCTGGACTGCTGTGGCGTGATCTCGGCTCACTGCAAGCTCCACCTCCTGGGTTCACGCCATTCTCCTGCCTCAGCCTCCCGAGTAGCTGGGACTACAGGCGCCCACGACCACGCCAGGCTAATTTTTTGTATTTTTAGTAGAGATGGGGTTTCATCATGTTAGCCAGGATGGTCTCAATCTCCTGACCTCGTGATCCACCCACCTCGGACTCCCAAAGTGCTGGGATTACAGGCATGAGCCACCACGCCCGGCCTTCCTTTAGCAATTCTTTTATCAAGAGTCGGATTATATTAAACATAGATTCTGTTTGCCTAAAATGCGTTTATTTTGTCCTAATTATGACACAATAGTTTGCTGAGCAAACATCTTGAGATGGATGCTATCTTCTGTCAGAATTTTAGGCTAGTGCTTTGTTCTGGATCCACTAATACTGTTGGGAAAAAGTGTTTTTCATATAACGGTTATTTCATTGAAGGTATACTTTTCACTCTATTTTAAGGTCTTTTTAATTTTTTAAAATTTTGGTGGCCTGAAGTTGAATTTGTGCCCAGATGTGGGTTTCTTTTCATCTAATCTGCTTAGAAATGTCTGGTTTCTTTTATTTCTCTATCTTCATCTCCTTTTTTTTAATTTTTATTTTTTAATTTTATAGAGATGGGGTTTTGCTATGTTGCCTGGGCTGGTCTTGAACTCCTGGGCTCAAGCAATCCACATGCCTTGGCCTCCCAAAGTTCTGGAATTATAGGTGAGAGCCACCAGGCCTGGCCAATCCTTGCCTTCTGGCTACTCTTCAGAACCTGTTGTGTCTTTGAGGGCTGCTCTTTATGTATCTTAAACTTTTTTCATATTTTTCATTTCATTATCTCCATTATGTCTCTGAGCTTCAT
>NW_026667922.1:0-1269 GCF_009828535.3 Hylobates moloch | reverse complement strand
CTGGCCAACATAGTGAAACCCCATCTCTACTAAAAAAAAAAAAAAAAAAATTGGCCAGGCGCGGTGGCTCAAGCCTGTAATCCCAGCACTTTGGGAGGCCGAGGTGGGCGGATCACGAGGTCAGGAGATCGAGACCATCCTGGCTAACATGGTGAAACCCCGACTCTACTAAAAATACAAAAAAAAATTAGCCAGGCATGTTGGCGGGCGCCTGTAGTCCCAGCTACTCGGGAGGCTGAGGCAGGAGAATAGCATGAACCCAGGAGGCGGAGCTTGCAGTGAGCCGAGATCGAGCCACTGCACTCCAGCCTGGGGGACAGAGCAAGACTCCATCTCAAAAAAAAAAAAAAAAATTAGCTGGGCACGGTGGCATGCGCCTGTAGTCCCAGCTACTCGGGAGGCTGAGGCAGGAGAACTGCTTGAACTGGGAGGTAGAGGTTGCGATGAGCCGAGATTGCACCACTGCACTCCAGCCTGGGCAACAGAACGAGACTCCGTCTCAAAAAAAAAAAAAGAAAATAAGAAAATAAGCCTAGAGCTTGTACTGTGCTTCATTGTATTTTCTTTCTTTCTTTTTTTTTTTTTTTCTTTCAAAGACAGGATCTCATTCTGTCACCCAGGCTGGAGTGCAGTGGCACAATCATGGCTCACTGCCGCCTCAATCTCCGAGGCTCAAACGACCCTCCCACCTCAGCTTCTTGAGTAGCTGGGACTACCGGTGTGCACCACCATACCAGCTGGTGTATTTTTTTTTTTAAATAGAAATGGGGTCTCACCATGTTGCCCAGGCTGGTCTTGAATTACTGGGCTCAAGCGATCCTCCTACCTCAGCCTCCCAAAAGTACTAGGATTACATATGTGAGCTACTGTGTCCAGCCGTCTTTTCATTTTAAAGCAATGCTAATAATATTGTCTTGAGAAGGAACACAAATTCTTAAAATTTTTCCTAGTGGAATTTCAGGAGATCCCATGTCCCCCAAAATAAACAGCAAAGAACTTGCCTGAGTTGGTGCAGAGATGGCCACAGGGTATGGGAACCCGCCAGCCAAATTAGGAGCTGTAAGGTCCCCACCATAAAGTCAGCATTTACAAAACTGCAGAGATGCTAAGCAATGTTATTCCTAAATCTAAACCCCTCTTTATCTTTCTGGAGGTTCTGCTTTATTCACCTTTCTATAACTGTACCCTTTCAGGGATTTGGCCTTAAGAATTAAGGGGAAATGGCTGGGCGCGGTGGCTCACGCTTGTAATCCCAGCACTGTGGGAGGC
>NW_026667921.1:0-1269 GCF_009828535.3 Hylobates moloch | reverse complement strand
ATTGTTCAATTCCCACCTATGAGTGAGAACATGCGGTGTTTGGTTTTTTGTCCTTGAGATAGTTTACTGAGAATGATGTTTTCCAGTTTCATCCACGTCCCTACAAAGGATATGAACTCATCATTTTTTATGGCTGCATAGTATTCCATGGTGTATATGTGCCACATTTTCTTAATCCAGTCTATCGTTGTTGGACATTTGGGTTGCTTCCAAGTCTTTGCTATTGTGAATAGTGCCGCAATAAACATACATGTGCATGTGTCTGTATAGAAGCATGATTTATAGTCCTTTGCGTATATACCCAGTAATGGGATGACTGGGTCAAATGGTATTTCTAGTTCTAGATCCCTGAGGAATTGCCACACTGACTTCCACAATGGTTGAACCAGTTTACAGTCCCACCAACAGTGTAAAAGTGTTCCTATTTCTCCACGTCCTCTGCAGCACCTGTTGTTTCCTGACTTTTTAATGATGGCCATTCTAACTGGTGTGAGATGGTATCTCATTGTGGTTTTGATTTGCATTTCTGTGATGGCCAGTGATGATGAGCATTTTTTCATGTGTTTTTTGGCTGCATAAATGTCTTCTTCTGAGAAGTGTCTGTTCATGTCCTTCACCCACTTCTTGATGGGGTTGTTTGCTTTTTTCTTTAAATTTGTTTGAGCTCATTGCAGATTCTCGATATTAGCCTTTTGTCAGATGAGTAGGTTGCAAAAATTTTCTCCCATTCTGTAGGTTGCCTGTTCACTCTGATGGTAGTTTCTTTTGCTGTGCAGAAGCTCTTTAGTTTAATTAGATCCCATTTGTCAATTTTGGCTTTTGTTGCCATTGCTTTTGGTGTTTTAGACATGAAGTCCTTGCCCATGCTTATGTCCTGAATGGTAATGCCTAGGTTTTCTTCTAGGGTTTTTATGGTTTTAGGTCTAACATGTAAGTCTTTAATCCATCTGGAATTAATTTTTGTATAAGGTGTAAGGAAGGGATCCAGTTTCAGCTTTCTACATATGGCTAGCCAGTTGTCCCAGCACCATTTATTAAATAGGGAATCCTTTTCCCATTGCTTGTTTTTGTCAGGTTTGTCAAAGATCAGATAGTTGTAGATATGCAGCATTATTTCTGAGGGCTCTGTTCTGATCCATTGATCTATGTCTCTGTTGTGGTACCAGTACCATGCTGTTTTCGTTACTGTAGCCTTGTAGTATAGTTTGAAGTCAGTTAGTATCATGCCTCCAGCTTTGTTCTTTTGGCTTAGGATTGACTTGGCGATGC
>NW_026667920.1:0-1270 GCF_009828535.3 Hylobates moloch | reverse complement strand
CTAGAGACATTTTCGTTTCTCACAATTGTGAGGGTCTAGCATTAACCGGATAGGGGCCTGGGATCCTCACAAGGCTCAGAAGAGCCCCAGTCCCTAAACAGAAAGTGAAAGTGACCCCTTCCACAAAGGTCAACCATGTGGGGCGTTAGAACCCCTGTTCCGGTCTGCCTGGCCTTGCTTCGTGGCTTCCAGCTCAGCAGCAGGGAGAATGTTAAACCTGTCTACCTCTCAGGGACTCACGGACTCTTTGGGGGCCAGGGGGAGAGTGAGTAACCAGCATCCCTTTAAACTCACCATCTTCGGTTTCCAAAAAAACACCAGTGGGCCGGGCAGAGTGGCGCATGCCTGTAATCCCAGTACTTTGGGAGGCCAAGGCAGGAGGATCGTTTGAGGCCAGGAGTTAGAGACCAGCCTGGGCAACATAGGGGACCCCATTTCTAAAAAAAAGAGCGAAAGAAAGAAATAAAGAAAAGAAAGAAGGAAGGAAGGAAGGGAAAGGAAAGGAAAGGAAGGAGGGAGGGAAGGAAGAAAGGAAGGAAGGAAGAAAGAAAGAGAAAGAAAGAAAATAAGACCACTTGTTTTTGTGGTCCCAGCTACTTGGGAGGCTGAGGCAGGAGGACCACTTGGGCCCGAGAGGTCGAGGCTGCAGTGAGCAGCGATTGCACCTCTGCACTCCAGCCTGGGCAAGAGAGCAAGGCTCTGCCTCAAAAAAATAAACAAATAAAGCACCAACTCACCCCCCCACCCCACTCCCCATCCTTTCCCAGGTAAATGAGCTCAGTGCCAGGGACCAGAGTCCCGGCCTGCTGACAACCTTTAAGGTTTAATAAACAACTCCCTTCCGAGATGGTTTAAAGGCCAGCCCTGCCGGCAGCCTAAGGCAGGGGCCTCTTGGGGGCCTCTTGGAGATTAAATGAGATGGTGGATATGAAAGCACTCCACCAGGTATGAAATCGTATACAAATATTCCCGATAATTTATGTACACTTCTCTCCGCCTGAGCTCCCAGGAGTCGCGCGGAAGGGGCTATTCCGTTTCCAGCCGCGGCCTCAGCGCCTCCGTGCGGCCGCCAGTGGACACAGCACCCAGGGCGGGCCTTGCCTGAGAGGTGCGGGTTGGAGCTTTGCGAATTACCCCATCCAAGCTTCGCTGCAACCCTGCGAGGCGGGAGAGAGGCGACAGCACACACACTCCCACCCCCAAAACATACACACACGTGCACGCACACACACACAGAGCTTTAGAAACCAGGAAACCAAGGCTCGGAAGA
>NW_026667919.1:0-1270 GCF_009828535.3 Hylobates moloch | reverse complement strand
GCTAATTTTTTGTATTTTTATTAGAGACGGGGTTTCACCATGTTAGCCAGGCCGGTCTCGAACTCCAGACCTCAGGTGATCCTTCTGCCTCAGTCTCCCAAAGTGCTGGGATCACAGGCGCGTGCCACCACTCACGGCTAATTTTTTATTTTTAGTAGAGACGGGGTTTCTCCGTGTTGGCCAGGCTGGTCTCGAACTCCTGACCTCAGGTGATCCACCCGCCTCAGCCTCCCAAAATGCTGGGGTGACAGGCGTGAGCCACTGCGCCCGGCCCCGATTCGAGTTTTCTTTTATGTTTGTGAACCCAGGTAGGAAGCCTCGGGCGGGTGCGGAGAATCTGACCTGCTGGATTCACGATGTGGATTTCTTGAGCTGCAGCTGGGTGGTAGGCCACAAAGCGGATGCTTGGGGAGCATGTATCGGGTGTCGTTTCGATGACATCTCTCGACTCTCCAGAGGTTCTCAAAGTTCCCACGTCCTGGTGAGGGGCAGGAGCGCAGCCTTCGGTATCCCCTGCACAGATAAGTTTGTCGTCTTTTCACAGATTGGTGAGTAGCCCAGGACACTCCCTCCCACCCTCAGCTCTGTGATGCCACCGCTTTAGCCTCACGGCAGATCCCACGGGACCACGTGGCTCCCAACACAGACGCTGGCCTCTCACATTTCCAGAGGCTGGACGTTGGAGGTCAGGGTGCTGGCTGGCTGGGCTCCTCGGGAGGTCTCTTCCTGGCTTGGAGAGAGGGTCATCTTCTCACTGTGTCTTCATGTGGTGGAGAGAGAGAGAGAGAGATGAAGTTCTGGGGTCTCTTGTTAGAAGGGCACTAACACCATCATGGGTCCCATCATGGGTCATAGGACCCCCCCATGATGGGTCCCATCATGGGTCATAGGACCCCCCCCCATCATGGGTCCCATCACGGGTCACAGGATCCCCCGTCATGGGTTCCATCATGGGTCATGGGACCCCCCATTATGGGTCCCATCGTGGGTCATAGAATCCCCCATCATGGGTCATAGGACCCCCCATCATGGGTCATAGGACCCCCCCATCATGGGTTCCATCATGAGTCATGGGACCCCCCATGATGGGTTCCATCATGGGTCATGGGAACTCCCATCATGGGTCATAGAATCCCCCATAATGGGTCATACGATCCCCCATCATGGGTCATGGGACCCCCCCATCATGTGTCCCATCATGGGTCATGGGAACCCCATCATGGGTCCCATCATGGGTCATGGGAACCCCCATCATGGGTCCCATCATGGG
>NW_026667918.1:0-1270 GCF_009828535.3 Hylobates moloch | reverse complement strand
TTGAACCAGCCTTGCATCCCAGGGATGAAGCCCACTTGATCATGGTGGATAAGCTTTTTGATGTGCTGCTGGATTCGGTTTGCCAGTATTTTATTGAGGATTTTTGCATCAATGTTCATCAAGGATATTGGTCTAAAATTCTCTTTTTTGGTTGTGTCTCTGCCTGGCTTTGGTATCAGGATGATGCTGGCTTCATAAAATGTGTTAGGGAGGATTCCCTCTTTTTCTATCGATTGGAATAGTTTCAGAAGGAATGGTACCAGTTCCTCCTTGTACCTCTGGTAGAATTCAGCTGTGAATCCGTCAGGTCCTGGACTCTTTTTGGTTGGTAAGCTATTGATTATTGCCACAATTTCAGAACCTGTTATTGGTCTATTCAGAGATTCAACTTCTTCCTGGTTTAGTCTTGGGAGGGTGTATTTGTCGAGGAATTTATCCATTTCTTCTAGATTTTCTAGTTTATTTGCATAGAGGTGTTTGTAGTATTCTCTGATGGTAGATTGTATTTCTGTGGGATCGGTGGTGATATCCCCTTTTTCGTTTTTTATTGCATCTATTTGATTCTTCTCTCTTTTCTTCTTTATTAGTCTTGCTAGCGGTCCATCAATTTTGTTGATCTTTTCAAAAAACCAGCTCCTGGATTCATTAATTTTTTGAAGGGTTTTTTGTGTCTCTATTTCCTTCAGTTCTGCTCTGATTTTAGTTATTTCTAGCCTTCTGCTAGCTTTTGAATGTGTTTGCTCTTGCTTTTCTAGTTCTTTTAATTGTGATGTTAGGGTGTCAATTTTGGATCTTTCCTGCTTTCTCTTGTGGGCATTTAGTGCTATAAATTTCCCTCTACACACTGCTTTGAATGTGTCCCAGAGATTCTGGTATGTTGTGTCTTTGTTCTCGTTGGTTTCAAAGAACATCTTTATTTCTGCCTTCATTTCATTATGTACCCAATAGTCATTCAGGAGCAGGTTGTTCAGTTTCCATGTAGTTGAGCGGTTTTGAGTGAGTTTCTTAATCCTGAGTTCTAGTTTGATTGCACTGTGGTCTGAGAGACAGTTTGTTATAATTTCTGTTCTTTTACATTTGCTGAGGAGAGCTTTACTTCCAACTATGTGGTCAATTTTGGAATAGGTGTGGTGTGGTGCTGAAAAAAATGTATATTCTGTTGACTTGGGGTGGAGAGTTCTGTAGATGTCTATTAGGTCCACTTTATGTAGAGCTGAGTTCAATTCCTGGATATCCTTGTTAACTTTCTGTCTCGTTGATCTGTCTAATG
>NW_026667917.1:0-1270 GCF_009828535.3 Hylobates moloch | reverse complement strand
GATCTTTCTCTATGCCTTCTCTGTGAAAAATAGCCAGAAGTTTGAGAAAATCGTAATTTGTCTTAAAAGACTATAAATTTTGAATGTTTGCGACCTTCTTGCTTATGTAGATTATCCCCAAATGAGATGGATGTGAACTGATCCAATTTTGCTTCAAAATTTTTTAGAAGAAATGTTTATTCTTTACAACTAATTTTTGAGAATCAAATGGATTTGTTTCTTTTTAAATACGTGTTGTCTTGCTAAAAATTTTATATGATGCATTGATTAAAACTTTGCCTGTAATATATGTTTTAATACATTTTGAATAAATAAGGATGAATTTTGCTGTAAAGAAATCACAGAATCTGAGAGCAGGAAGAGAACCTGGGCATTGTGCACTTTATTCCTTCCTTGTATAAAGTAGAGAAGGTAAGAGGCTTAGCCAAAGTGTCAGAAAATTCCTAGTTTTCAGGAGAATGCTGAAAATTTAATTGGTTAAATTTTTGACTCAAAAATTATTAACATGAAACATTTAACTGGTTAAATTTTTTGACTGGAAAATCATTAATATGAAAGATCTCGGCTGGGCATGGTGGCTCATGCCTGTAATCCTGGGACTTTGGGAGGCCAAGCTGGGTGGATCACGAGGTTAGGAGTTCGAGACCAGCCTGACCAACATGGTGAAATGCTGTCTCTACTAAAAATACCAAAATTAGCAGGTCATAGTGGCACGTGCCTGTAGTCCCAGCTACTCGGGAGGCTGAGGCGGGAGAATCGCTTGAACCCAGGAGGTGGAGGTTGTAGTGAGCCACGACCATACCATTGCACTCCAGCCTGGGTGACAGTGAGACTCCATCTCAAAAAAACAAAAAAAGTAAAAGAAAAAAAACAAAGACCTCA
The DNA here is from genome assembly GCF_009828535.3 of Hylobates moloch. Lineage (NCBI taxonomy): Eukaryota > Metazoa > Chordata > Mammalia > Primates > Hylobatidae > Hylobates > Hylobates moloch. The sequence continues at coordinate 388 of NW_026667917.1, read as the reverse complement.
CAATTGTGCTATAAAAAAATTTTAGCATGTTAAAGTGATATCATCCATTACAGATTTTAAGTAATACTGATGAAGGGTCCTTTAATTGCTACGTTCACATTTACTACCTCCAGTAATAGAGAAAAAGTGAAGACAGCTGCTGCCTCTTCATTAGTTTTTTCTTGACCAAGGTTTATCAGAGAAATAAATTAATTTTAAATGACTAACAAGGGCTTTCTAGCTAAAAGGGAAAAAGGATCAAACATTATTTCTCTTCTGAATTTTCTACCATGTTAGTAAATGAGAGTGAGCGATGAATCTGTTCTGATTCTATTAATGTCAGCTAATTCTTACCATGTGACTAATTGCAGATGTGACTGGCATCTGTCTCTCCTTGGGACCACTTGAG
>NW_026667916.1:0-1270 GCF_009828535.3 Hylobates moloch | reverse complement strand
AGAATCATTCTGCCAAACTTCTTTCTGTTCCATGTATTCAACTAAAAGAGTTGAACCTTACTGTTGATTGTTAAGTTCTGAAACACTCTTTCTGTAGAAACTGCAAAAAGACATTCCGGGCGTTAAGGGGCAAATAGTGCAAAAAGGAATATCTACAAATAAAAACTACACAGAAGCATTCTGCCAAAGTTCTTTCTGTTCTGTGCATTCAACTAACAGATTTGAACCTTACTGTTGATTGAGAAGTTCTGAAACACTCTTTCTGTAGAAACTGTAAGCGGACATTCGGAACACTGAGAGGCCTATAGTGGAAAAAGGAATATCTTCAAATTAAAACTACACAGAAGCATTCTGTAAAACTTTTTTCTGATCTGTGCATTCAACTAGCAGAATTCAACATTACTTTTGATTGAGGAGTTTTTAAAAACTCTTTCTGTAGAAACTGCAAGTGGACATTCGGAGCACTAAGGTGCCTATAGTGGAAAAAGTAACACCTTCAAATAAAAACTACACAGAATCATTCTGCCAAACTACTTTCTGATCTTTGCATTCAACTAGCAGAGTTGAACTTTACTTTTGATTGAGAAGTTGTGAAACCCTCTTTCTGTAGAAACTGCAAGCGGATATTCGGAGCGCTAAGCGGCCTATAGTGGAAAAAGGAGTATCTTCAAATAAGAACTAATCAGAAGCATTCTGCGAAACTGCTTTCTTATCTGTGCGTTCACCTAGCAGAGTTGAACCTTATTTTTGATTGAGGAGTGGTGAAACACTCTTTCTGTAGAAACTGGACGCGGACAATTGGACTGCTAAGGGGCCTATAGTGGAAAAAGGAATATCTTCAAAAAAAAACTACGCAGAATCATTCTGCCAAACTGCTTTCTGTTCTTTGTGTTCAACTAACAGAGTTGAACCTTACTGTTGATTGTGATGTTCTGAAACTATCTTTCTGTAGAAACTGCAAGCTGACATTTGAGCACTAAGGGGCCTATAGTTGAAAAACATATATCTTCAAATAAGAAATACACAGAAGAATTCTGCCAAACTTCTTTCTGTTCTATGCATTCAACTACCAGAGTTGAACCGTACTTTTGATTGAGAAGTTCTGAAAGTCTTTTTCTGTAGAAACTGGAAGCGGACATTCGGACCTCAATGGGGCCTATAGAGGAAAAAGTAATATCTTCTAATAAAAACTTCACAGAAAAATTTTGCGAAACAACTTTCTTATCTGGGCATTCAACTAGCAGAGTGGAAACTTACTTTTGATTGAGGC
>NW_026667915.1:0-1270 GCF_009828535.3 Hylobates moloch | reverse complement strand
TCAGGTACACCAATCAGACGTAGGTTTGGTCTTTCCACATAGTCCCAAATTTCTTGGAGGCTTTGTTCATTTCTTTTTATTCTTTTTTCTCTAAACTTCCCTTCTCTCTTCATTTCATTCATTTCATCTTCCATCAGCGATACCCTTTCTTCCAGTTGATCGCATCTGCTACTGAGGCTTCTGCAATCTTCGCGTAGTTCTCGAAACTTGGCTTTCAGCTCCATCAGCTCCTTTAAGCCCTTCTCTCCATTGGTTATTCTAGTTATCCATCCATCTAATTTTTTTTCAAAGTTTTTAACTTCTTTGCTATTGTTTTGAATTTCCTCTCGTAGCTCAGAGTAGTTTGATCGTCTGAAGCCTTCTTCTCTCAACTCATCAAAGTCATCCTCCATCCAGCTTTGTTCTGTTGCTGGTGAGGAACTGCGTTCCTTTGGAGGAGGAGAGGTGCTCTGTTTTTTAGAGTTTCCAGTTTTTCTGCTCTGTTTTTTCCCCATCTTTGTGGTTTTATCTACTTTTTGTCTTTGATGATGGTGATGTACAGATGGGTTTTTGGTGTTGATGTCCTTTCTGTTTGTTAGTTTTCCTTCTACCAGACAGGACTCTCAGCTGCAGGTCTGTTGGGGTTTACTAGAGGTCCACTCCAGACCCTGTTTGGCTGGGTGTCAGCAGCGGTGGCTGCAGAACAGCGGATTTTCGTGAGACCACAAATTCAGCTGTCTGATAGTTCCTCTGAAAGTTTTGTCTCAGAGGAGTACCTGGTTGAATGAGGTGTCAGTCTGACCCTACTGGGGGGGTGCCTCCCAGTTAGGCTGCTCAGGGGTGAGGGACCCACTTTAGGAGGCAGTCTGTCCGTTCTCAGATCTCCAGCTGCATGCTGGGAGAACCACTACTCTCTTCAAAGCTGTCAGTCAGACAGGGACATTTAAGTCTGTGGAGGTTCTTGCTGAGTTTTTGTTTGTCTGTGCCCTGCCCCCAGAGGTGGAGCCTACAGAGGCAGGCAGGCCTCCTTGAGCTGTGGTGGGCTCCACCCAGTTCGAGCTTCCTGGCTGCTTTGTTTACCTAAGCAAGCCTGGGCAATGGCGGGCGCCCCTCCCCCAGCCTCGCTGCCGCCTTGCAGCTTGATCTCAGACTGCTGTGCTAGCAATCAGCGAGACTCTGTGGGCATAGGACCCTCCGAGCCAGGTGCAGGACACAATCTCCTAGTGTGCCGTTTTCCAGGCCCATTGGAAAAGCGCAGTATTAGGATGGGACTGACCCGATATTCCAGGTG
>NW_026667914.1:0-1270 GCF_009828535.3 Hylobates moloch | reverse complement strand
ATTAAATACTTATCTATATAGCATAAAAACAGTGACTACTTAAGCTATATGAATACAATGTTCATTTTTTCTTTCAACTTTTATTTCAGGTTCAAGGGATACATGTGTGGGTTTATTATGTAGGTAAATTGTGTGTTTTAGGGGTTTGGTGTACAGATTATTTCATCACCTAGGTAATAAGCCTAGTAACAGATAGGTGGTTTTTTGATCCTCACCCTCCCCTCTATCTCCACCCTCAAGTAGTCCCTGGGGTCTGTTGTTCCCTTCTTTGTGTCCATGTGCACTCAGTGTTTAGCCCCCACTTATAAGTGAGAAGATATGGTGTTTGGTTTTCTGTTTCTGCATTTATTCATGTAGCATAATGACCTCCAGCTCCATCCAAGTTGCGTCAAATGACATGATCCCGTTCTTTTTAGGGATGCTTAGTATTTCACGGTGTATATCTGCCAGATTTTCTTTATCCAGTCTATCATTGATGGGCATTTATATTGATTCCATTTCTGTGCTACTGTCAAGAGTGCAGCGATGCACACATGTGTGCATATGTCTTTACAGTAAGATGACTTATATTGCTTGAGTATATATCCAGTAATTGGATTTCTGAGTCGAATGGTATCTCTGTTTTTAGATCTTTAAGAAATCTCCAAACTTCTTTCCACAGTGGCTGAATTAGTTTACGTTCCCCCTATTGGTGTAAGCATTCTCTTTACCCCACAACCTCACCAGCATCTATTATGTTTTGACATTTTATTAATAGCCATTCTAATTTGTAAGAGATGGTATTTCACTGTAGTTTTTATATGCATTTCTCTAATGATTAGTAGTGTTCAGTATTTTTTCAGACTTTTCTTGGCTGAGTCTAGGTCTTCTTTAGAGAAATGTCTGTTCATGCTTTTTGCTCACTTTTTAATGAGGTTGTTTGATTTTTTTTTGTTGATTTGTTTGAGTTCCTTACATATCCTGGATATTAAATCTTTGTTGGATCCATAAATTGCAAATATTTTCTCCCAGTCTGTAGGTTGTCTGTTTACCCTGTTGATAGTTTATTTTGCTGTGCAGAAGCTCTTTAGTTTAATTAGATCCCACTTACCAAATTGTGTTTTCATTACAGTTGCTTTTGGCTTCATCCTCATAAAGTGTTTGTCACACCTTATGTCCAGAATGGTATTTCCTATGTTATCTTCTAGGGTTTTTAAAGTACAAAAAATAAGTAGCTTTTCTACATACCAACAATATCCAAGCTGAGAGCCAAATCAAAACCATGGTCCCA
>NW_026667913.1:0-1271 GCF_009828535.3 Hylobates moloch | reverse complement strand
AATGGAATGGAATGCAATGGAATAGAAAGGAATGGAATGGAATGGAAAAAGTGCAGTGGAGTGTAGTGGAGTGGAATGGAGTGGACTGGAAGGAAATGGAACGGAAAGGAATGCAATGGAATGGAATGGATTGGCCTGGAATGGAGTCTAATGGGAAGGAGTGGAATGCAGTGGACTGGAGAGGAATGCAGTCGACAAGAGTGGATTTGAATGGAATGGAAAGGACTGGAGTGGAGTGGAGGTGATTCCAGTGGGAAAGAATGGAATGGAATGGAATGGAATGGAATGGAAAGGAATGGAATGGAAAAAGTGTGTTGGTGTCTAGTGGTATGGAATGGAGAAGAAAGGAAGGTAGTGGAGTGGAGTGGAATGGAGTGGAATGGAATGGAGTGGAATGGAATGGAAAGGAATGGAATGCAATGGATTCGAATGGGTAGAACTGGAATGGAGAAAAGTGCAGTGGAGTGCAGTGGAGTGGAATGGAGAAGAAAGGAAGTGAATGGAGTGGAGTGGAATGGAATGGAGAGGAATGGAATGGAATGGAGTGGAAAGGAATGCAATGGAAAGGAATGGAGTGGACGGCAACAGAGGTGAAAGGGAAGAAATGGATTGCAGTGGAGTAGAGAGGAGAAAAGTGGAAAGCACTGGATTCGAATTGAGTAGAATGGAATGGAATAGAATGGAATGGAATGGAATGGAATGGAATGGAATGGAATTGAACAGAATGGAATACAATGGAGTGGAATGGAATGGAATGGAGTTCACTGGAATGGAGGAGAATGGGAGGGAATGGAATACAGTGTATTGGAGAGGAGTTGAGTGGAGTAGAGTGCATTTGAATTGAATGGAATGGAATGGAAGAGATTGGAGTGTAGTGCAGTGGATTCTAGTGGAAAAGAATGGAATGGAATGGAATGGAATGGAATGGAGTGGAGTGGAGGGCAATGTATTGGAATTAAATGGTATGGAGAGGAGTGTAGTGGAGTAGAGTGGAATGGGAAGTAATGGAATGGAGTAGAGTAGACTACAGTAGAGGTTAGTAGAGTGGAATCAGGTGGAATGGATTGGAATGGAATAGAATGGACAGGAATGGAATGGACTGGAGAGGGATGGAGAAGAATGGGAACGAATGGATTGCAGTGGAGTGGAGAGGAGTATAGTGGAGAAGTGTGGATTTGAATTGAAAGGAATGGAATGGAATGGATTGCAGTGGAGTGGAGTGTGTTCTAGAGGAAATTAATGGAATGGAAAGGAATGTAATGGAATGGAAT
>NW_026667912.1:0-1271 GCF_009828535.3 Hylobates moloch | reverse complement strand
TGTAGTTTTTATTTGAAGATATTCCTTTTTCCACTATAGGCCCATTTCTGCTCCGAATGTCCCCTTGCAGTTTCTACAGAAACAGTGTTGCAGAACTGCTCAATCAAAAGAAAGCTTCAACTCTGTTAGTTGAATGCACAGGACAGTAAGAAGTTTCACAGAATGCTTCTTTGTAGTTTTCCTTTGAACATATTCCTTTTTCCACTATAATACCCTCAGCGCTCAGAATCTCCACTTGCAGTTTCTATAGAAAGAGTGTTTCAGAACTGCTCTATCAAAATTAATCTTCAACTCTGCTAGTTGAATGCACAGAACAGAAAGAAGTTTCACAGAATGCTTCTGTGTAGTTTTTATTTGAAGATATTCCTTTTTCCGCTATAGGCCCCTTAGCGCTCCGAATTTCCCCTTGCAGTTTCTACAGAAAGAGTGTTTCACAACTGTTCTATCAAAAGTAAGCTTCAACTCTCTTAATTGAATGCACAGAACAGAAAGAAGTTTCACAAAATGCTTCTGCGTAGTTTTTATTTGAAGATATTCCTTTTTCCACTATAAGCCCCTTAGCGCTCAGAATGTCTACTTGCAGTTTCTACAGAAAGAGTGTTTAAGAACTGCTCTATCAAAAGTAAGCTTCAACTCTCTTAGTTGAATGCACAGAACAGAAAGAAGTTTCACAGAATGCTTCTGTGTAGTTTTTCTTTGAAGATATTCCTTTTTGCACTATAAGCCAATTGGCGCTCAGAATGTCTACATGTAGTTTCTACAGACAGAGTGTTTCAGAAGTGCTCTATCAAAAGTAAGCTTAAACTCTCTTAGTTGAATGCACAGAACAGAAAGAAGTTTCACAGAAGGCTTCTGTGTAGTTTTTATTTGAACATATTCCTTTTTCCACTATAGGCCCCTTAGTTCCCCAAATGTCCCCATGCGGTTTCTACAGTTTAATCAAAAGTAAGTTCAATCTCTTAATCAATTCAGAGAAAAAAAAGATTACAAAAAATTTTCCTATTTTTCCACTATAAGCCCCTAAGCGCTCAGAGTGTCTACTTGCAGTTTCTACAGAAAGAGTGTTTCAGAACTGCTCTATCAAAAGTATGCTTCAACTCTCTTAGTTGAATGCACAGAACAGATAGAAGTTTCACAGAATGCTTCTGTGTAGTTTTCATTTGAAGATATTACTTTTTCCACTGTAGGTCCCTTAGCGGTCCGAATGTGCCCTTGCAGTTCCTACAGAAACAGTGTTTCAGAACAGCTCAATCAAAAGTAAGCTTCAACTA
>NW_026667911.1:0-1271 GCF_009828535.3 Hylobates moloch | reverse complement strand
ACAGAGATACAAAATACCCTTCAAAAAATTAATGAATCCAGGAGCTGTTTTTTTGAAAAGATCAACAAAATCGATAGACCGCTAGCAAGACTAATGAAGAAGAAAAGAGAGAAGAATCAAATAGATGCAATAAAAAATGATAAAGGGGATATCACCACCGATCCCACAGAAATACACACTACCATCAGAGAATACTACAAACACCTCTACGCAAATAAACTAGAAAATCTAGAAGAAATGGATAAATTCATTGACAAATACACCCTCCCAAGACTAAACCAGGAAGAAGTTGAATCTCTGAATAGACCAATAATAGGCTCTGAAATTGTGGCAATAATCAATAGTTTACCAACCAAAAAAAGTCCAGGACCAGATGGATTCACAGCCAAATTCTACCAGAGGTATAAGGAGGAGCTGGTACCATTCCTTCTGAAACTATTCCAATCAATAGAAAAAGAGGGAATCCTCCCTAACTCATTTTATGAGGCCAGCATCATCCTGATACCAAAGCCAGGCAGAGACACAACCAAAAAAGAGAATTTCAGACAAATATCCTTGATGAACATTGATGCAAAAATCCTCAATAAAATACTGGCAAACCGAATCCAGCAGCATATCAAAAAGCTTATCCACCATGATCAAGTGGGCTTCAACCCTGGGAGGCAAGGCTGGTTCAACATATGCAAATCAATAAATGTAATCCAGCATATAAACAGAACCAAAGACAAATCCACATGATTATCTCAATAGATGCAGAAAAGGCCTTTGACAAAATGCAACAACCCTTCATGCTAAAAACTCTCAATAAATTAGGTATTGATGGGACGTATCTCAATAAGAGCTATCTATGACAAACCCACAGCCAATATCATAGTGAATGGGCAAAAACTGGACGCATTCCCTTTGAAAACTGGCACAAGACAGGGATGCCCTTTCTCACCACTCCTATTCAACATAGTGTTGGAAGTTCTGGCCAGGGCAATTAGGCAGGAGAAGGAAATAAGGGGTATTCAGTTAGGAAAAGAGGAAGTCAAATTGTCCCTGTTTGCAGATGACATGATTGTATACCTAGAAAACCCCGTCGTCTCAGCCCAAAATCTCCTTAAGCTGATTAGCAACTTCAGCAAAGTCTCAGGATACAAAATCAATGTACAAAAATCACAAGCATTCTTATACACCAATCACAGACAAACAGAGAGCCAAATCATGAGTGAACTCCCATTCACAATTGCTTCAAAGAGAATAAAATACCTAGGAATCTAACTTACAAG
>NW_026667910.1:0-1271 GCF_009828535.3 Hylobates moloch | reverse complement strand
AGTGGAGCAGTTTCAGTTCACTGCAATCTCCACCTCTTGAGTTCAAGCGATTCTCCTGCCTCATCCTCCTGAGTAGTTGGGACTACAGGTGCATGCCACCACGCCCAGCTAGTTTTTGTATTTTTAGTAGAGACGGGGTTTCACCATGTTGGCCAGGATAGTCTCGATCTCTTGACCTCGTGATCTGCCGTCCTTGGCCTCCAAAGTGCTGACATTACAGGTGTGAGCCACTATGCCTGTCCTAGTGTCCTTCTAAGACGAGGAAAGAGATCACAGCTCTCCCTCTTCACCATGTAAGGACACAGTGAGGAGACAGGCATCGGTAAGCCAGAAGGAGAGCTCTTACTAGGAACCAAATTGCCTGGCACCTTGATCTTGGACTTCCTGGCCTCCAGAACTGTGAGAGATAAGTGTCAATTGGTTAAGCTATCCAGTCTATGGTATTTTGTTTTATCAGCCTCAGCAGACTTAACACAGCCCTGAAAGCAAAAGAAGACTGAAGAACTGTCAAATATTAGAAAAAACAAAGGAGACAGGACAACTAAATTCAACAGGGGTTTGGAGAGTCAGTCCTGTCTGAGGAGGAACAGTCATATGCAGGCCAAGTGCACGATGTTGAATAATGTCGTCAATGAGTTAATATTACTGTATTGATGCTATTTTCCTTGTTTACAAAAATTGTTTTATGTTTGCCTAAAACAGGAAACAACTAAAAAGGAGAGGAGAATATACTGGAATATACTGTGGAAACTCACAGAATAAAAGTATTAGGGAAGTTGAGGATGGGTTATGAAAACTGTCTTTAATGTATCTATAATTTTTCTGTAAAAAATTATCTCAAAACAAGAGGCTGAAACAAAGAATGAATGGGTAAGACTTCCACATTTAAATAGGAAAAAAATTAATTTTAAATGAAAAAAAACTTCCACTGGCATCATTATCACTTAACATTATTTCAAAAGCCATAAATAATGCAATTTAGACAGAAAAACGAAGAGGCCTATTAGCACAAAAAAACTTATAATTTTTTTTCTTTTTATTATTATTATTATTATTATACTTTAAGTTTTAGGATACATGTGCACAATGTGCAGGTTTGTTACATCTGTATCCATGTGCCATGTTGGTGTGCTGCACCCATTAACTCGTCGTCATTTAGCATTAGGTATATCTCCTAATGCTGTCCCTCCCCCCTCCTCCCACCCCACAACAGTCCCTGGAGTGTGATGTTCCCCTTCCTGTGTCCATGTGTTCTCATTGTTCAATTCCCA
>NW_026667909.1:0-1271 GCF_009828535.3 Hylobates moloch | reverse complement strand
TTTAGATGCAGTCATTCTTAACCTCCGTTGCTCTCCCAGTGGTCTAGATGGGGTTTGTATAAAGTGGAATGGGAGGAATAGGGAAGAAGCCCCCACCTACCCTCTCCCCTTGTCCACTTGTCCTCCTTCACTAGTGGATAAATTCCACGGGAAGAAGCAAGTTATTTTAAATATGTATCTTCTGTTGTCAAAATCTGTAATTAGTTCTGCTTGCTGGACTGGGGACAGGAACCAAGGGAACATGAAGGTGAGCGAGTTGACATGGTGTCCAGGAACACACTGTGCCTACATGCAGAATGTTTGTGTCAGGAAAGCCAGGCAGCAGGCAGATGGTCTCAGATACCAAGCTAGTGTTGGGAAGCAAGATTCAGTCTCTTGAAAGCGATGTTCCTCATTGTTTGGTTTGTATCACTTGCTTCAGAATGACCTGGAGTACTTGTTAAAATTCAAATTTTGAGCCCAGTCCTAGGCCTCCTAAGCCTGCATCTCTAGGGATGGGTCTCAGTAGTTGACATTGGAAACGTGCAGGTCCCTAGGAGATGCTTATGCATACAGATTTGAACTGTTGTGTTTACGGGTTAGGGAGCTGGCAAAAGCAAGGAATATACCAAGCCCTTGGGTGGGAAGGCTCCATAACCTTGGCACTATTAGCATTCTGGGCGGAACAGGATTCTGTCACATGCTTCACAGCATCCTTAGCCTCTACCCTCTAACACCGTATTCCAGTTGTGAAAACGAAAAATGTCGCCTGGGAGGCAAAATAGTCACAAGTTGGGAACCGAACCACTGCTTCGTGGGATCAGAGTGGTTACTTTGTTCTCAATCCAAGGATCAGAACACACGATGAGAGAAAGTCCAGCTATTGGAACTGGAGTGCCAAGTTGAAGCTAGACCTACAACAAAAGCTCCAAAAGCTCCTTTATAGGGCTGATCCCGTGCCTCAGCTACCTAGCTTGTACAGATGCCATGTAACTCTAGATTCGGTGACAGAAGGAATTTAAAGGTTAGAACTAGATAGGGTCTTTCAGATTAGGCCAGCACACAATGTGGACTTTTGACATCATCCAGATGCTTGAACCAACCTCAGTCCTGAGGCAGAATTTCCCGTGGCATCTGATACACAGCCTGGATTTGGAACACTCACTGGGTTTAGATGCCATGGGAATATTGTGTTTAGGAACTCTGAAACAGACAGGCTTCAATAAAGCAGACTTAAGCAACACGTAGCGTCTGAACTTCTTTATCAGCTTCCATTCCAGCCCACGAGGACA
>NW_026667908.1:872-1271 GCF_009828535.3 Hylobates moloch | reverse complement strand
GTGTCTGTGTGTTGGTGTGTGTCTGTTATGTGTGTCTGTGTGTTGGTGTGTGTCTGTGTTGTGTGTGTCTGTATTGGGTGTGTCTGTGTGTTGATGTGTCTGTTGGTGTGTGTGTCTGTGTGTTGGTGTGTCTGTTAGTGTGTGTCTGTGTTGTGTGTGTCTGTGTGTTGGTGTGTGTGTGTTGGTGTGTCTGTGTTGTGTGTATCTGTGTTGGTGTGTCTGTGTGTTGGTGTGTGTCTGTTGTGTGTGTGTTGGTATGTGTGTTATGTGTGTCTGTGTTGGTGTGTCTGGTGTTGTATCTGTGTGTTGGTGTGTCTGTGTGTTGGTGTGTGTCTGTGTTGTATGTGTCTGTGTTGTGTGTGTCTGTATTGGGTGTGTCTGTGTGTTGATGTGTCTGTT
>NW_026667908.1:499-772 GCF_009828535.3 Hylobates moloch | reverse complement strand
GTCTGTGTTGTGTGTGTCTGTGTGTTGGTGTGTGTCTGTGTTGTGTGTGTGTTGGTGTGTGTTGGTGTGTCTGTGTTGTATCTGTGTGTTGGTGTGTCTGTGTGTTGGTGTGTCTGGTGCTGGGTATGTCTGTGTTGGTGTGTGTCTGTGTTGGTGTGTCTGGTGTTGCTATGTGTCTGTGTTGTGCACACCAACACACAGACACACAACACAGACACACACCAACACACAGACACACACAACACACACACCAATACACACACACAACACAGA
>NW_026667908.1:0-399 GCF_009828535.3 Hylobates moloch | reverse complement strand
GTGTCTGTGTGTTGGTGTGTGTCTGTTATGTGTGTCTGTGTGTTGGTGTGTGTCTGTGTTGTGTGTGTCTGTATTGGGTGTGTCTGTGTGTTGATGTGTCTGTTGGTGTGTGTGTCTGTGTGTTGGTGTGTCTGTTAGTGTGTGTCTGTGTTGTGTGTGTCTGTGTGTTGGTGTGTGTGTGTTGGTGTGTCTGTGTTGTGTGTATCTGTGTTGGTGTGTCTGTGTGTTGGTGTGTGTCTGTTGTGTGTGTGTTGGTATGTGTGTTATGTGTGTCTGTGTTGGTGTGTCTGGTGTTGTATCTGTGTGTTGGTGTGTCTGTGTGTTGGTGTGTGTCTGTGTTGTATGTGTCTGTGTTGTGTGTGTCTGTATTGGGTGTGTCTGTGTGTTGATGTGTCTGTT
>NW_026667907.1:0-1271 GCF_009828535.3 Hylobates moloch | reverse complement strand
TGTCCGCTTGCTGTTTCTACAGAAAGACAGTTTAACAACTTCTCAATCAAAAGTAAGGTTCAAATCAGCTAGTTGAATGCAGAGATCAGAAAGAAGTTTCGCAGAATGCTTCTGTGTAGGTTTTATTTGAATACATTCCTTATTCCACTAAAGGCCCCTTAGAGCTCCGAATGTCCGCTTGCAGTTTCTACAGAAAGCGAGTTTCAGAACTTCTCAATGAAAAGTAAGGTTCATCTCTGTTAGTTGAATGCACAGAACAGAAAGAAGTTTGGCAGAATGAATCTGTGTAGTTTTTATTTCAAGATATTCCTTTTACCACTATAAGCCCTTTTGTGCTCCGAATGTCCACTTGCAGTTTCTACAGAAAGAGTGTTTCAAAACTCCTCAATCAAAAGTAAGGTTCAACTCTGCTAGTTGAATGCACAGGTCAGAAAGGAGTTCCACATAATACTTCTGTGTAGTTTTAATTTGAAGATATTCCTTTTTCCACTATAGGCCCCTCAGTGCTCAGAATGTCCGCTTGCAGTTTCCAAAGAAAGAGAGTTTCAGTACTTCTCAATCAAAAGTATTGATCAACTCTGTTAGTTGAATGCACAGAAGAAAAAGAAGTTTGGCAGAATGCTTCTGTGTAGTTTTTATTTGAAGATATTCCTTTTTCCACTGTAGTCCCCTTAGCGCTTTGAATGTCCGCTTGCTGTTTCTACAGAAAGAGAGTTTCACAACTTCTCAATCAAAAGTAAGGTTCAAATCTGCTAGTTGAATACACGGATCAGAAAGAAGTCTCGCAGAATGCTTCTGTGTAGTTTTTCTTTGAAGACGTTACTTTTTCCACGAGAGGCACCTTAGCGCTCAGATTGTCCGCTTGCAGTTTGCACAGAAAGAGAGTTTCAGAACTTCTCAATGAAAAGTAAGGTTCAACTCTGTTAGTTGAATGAACAGATCAGAAGGAAGTTTCGCAGAATGCTTCTCTGTAGTTTTTACTTGAAGATATACCTTTATCCACTAAAGGCCCCTTAGCGCTCCGAATGTCCGCTTGCACTTTCTACAGAAAGAGTGTTTCAGAACTTCTCAATCAAAAGTACGGTTCAAGTCTGTTAGTAGAATGCACAGATCGGAAAGAACCTTCACAGAATGATTCTGTGTAGTTTTTATTTGAAGGTGTTCCTTTTTCCACTAAAGGTCCCTTAGCGCTCCAAATGTCCACTTGCAGTTTCTACAGAAAGAGAGTTTCAGAACTTCTCAATCAAAAGTAAGCTTCAACTCCGTTAGTT
>NW_026667906.1:0-1271 GCF_009828535.3 Hylobates moloch | reverse complement strand
ATTTTTAATCAAAGTCCAAAAATACATCATTAAATTTATATTTTTTTCGAAAGAAAAAACAAAAAATTTTTTAATTTATCCAATGCTCCTTTTAAATCCCTAATGGAAAAATACATTTTATTCATTAATTATATATAATGATTTCATTTTATTGAATGACTAATAAAGTGATTTTATTAATGAATAAAATGTATATATAACGAATGAATAAAATTTAGATATAAATATATTTATATTTATTTTTAATGAATTTTTTGCTAATTTTTTGCTAATTTTATTTTTATTAGTATTGTTTTTTTTGAGAGGGACTCTTTCTCTGTGCCCAGGCTGGAGTGCAGTCGTGCGATCTCGGCTCACTGCAACCTCCGTCTCCTGGGTTCGAGCGATTTTTCTGCCTCAGTTTCCCGAGTAGCTGGGACTACGGGCATTCGCCACCATGCCCAGCTAATTTTTGTATTTTTAGTAGTTACGGGGTTTCATCATATTGGCCAGGCTGGTCTTGAACTCCTGACCTTGTGATCCACCCATTTCAGCCTCCCAAAGTGCTGAGATTACAGGCGTGAGCCACTGTGCTCGGCCACTGATTTTTTTTTTTTTTTTTTTTTGAGACAGAGTCTCCCCCTGTTGCCCAGGCTGTGGTGATGTCATTGCAACCCCCACCTCCCACGCTCAAGTGATTCTCATGCCTCAGCCTTCCGAGTAGTTGGGATTACAGGCGTGTGCCACCACAGCTGGCTAATTATTTTTATTTTGTAGTAGAGGCAGGGTTTCTCTCTGTTGGCCAGGCTGGTCTTGAATTCCTGGCCTCAATCGATCTGCCCGCCTCAGCCTCCCAAAGTGCTGGGATTACCGGCATGAACCACCATGCCCAACCAAGAGTTAATGTTACTTTTAAAATAAATCAAAAGAGCAAAAATTATCTGACATGAATTGGCAAAAGAAAACAGCAGTCTACTACTAAACATAATAAAATTTAAGGCAAAACTATTTTATTTGGGATTTTGGATTTCCTTGTGTTTTCTCCGCTTACTCAAACCTGCTTCCTTTCCATGCCTGCATTTCTCACCATCACTTTTTCCACTACAAGCTTACTGCTCCAGTTTTTTAAAAAGTCATGGCTCTTCTGTCTTTGTCAGTGTAAAAAGGGGAAATTTTCTAATTTTCATCTTTCTTGTGTTAAATTCTTTTCATAAGTACATTCTTTTTGAATCCTAAATATTTCGTTGTTAGATGATTGTTCAAAATCAGTTTGCTCATTCATGACTATAGAA
>NW_026667905.1:0-1272 GCF_009828535.3 Hylobates moloch | reverse complement strand
CAATTGGTCAGCTTTGGGCTCAGCACACACCCCACCTTATGTTGTTTACCACAAACAAAATTTGTCCCTAAAAATTTTTAGGAATGGCCTCAGACATAGTGAAGGTTTGCAAACTGATTTTCAGGGTTGGGCTGGTCTTCATGTTTTTGTTAACCTTGAGGACAGGTGTACCATTTGTTAAGTGTGTTATTGCACTGACAGCTGCTCCCTATAATAAGCAGAACAATCATTGAATATAATAAAAAGAATAATTATTGAAGGTTGGATAAAGAAGTCTGCGGAGAGATGGGCGAGTGCGTGGGCGCCACACACCTGTCGCCTTCTGCTGCCTGCAGCTGGTGGCAGCGCTGGAGCAGCAGATCTTTGACTTCCCGGGCCCCCTACCAGTGAGCTCTCACCCTAGCCAATTTCCTGCCCCTCGTGGCGCTCACCCTGGGCATCGTGGGCACCGCAGTCTGGCTGGCGCTCCGGGCTGGCCGGAGTGCATTTATCACCGGCTTCTACCCGGAGGCTCGACCCAATATCCCCAGACCGCGACTTCCCCACAGAGTCCAAATGCCCCTGTACTGATCCAGGGATGGAGAATGCGCGGAGCAGCAGATGACTCCTGTTCTGAACTTCCCCTGGCCCTGGGGGGCTGCCTGCTGCACTGTCCCTGCATAGAAGCCCTCAGCAGTGCCCGCCGATCCTCCTGGCGCTGCTCCGCTTTCTGTTCGCCAGCTGTGGGAGCAAAGTCTTCCTGAAGAAGGAGGCAGCTTTGACTTCATCAGCGGCTTCCACTGCTAGGGATGCCAAGCGCCCCAGAAGGCGTCACGTTGACATCAGCAGCTTCTGTGCGCCTCGGGTAGCCCTGCCCTGCCTGCCCTGGCCCCGTGCCCTTGGCGCTGGACTGACCTCAGCAGCCGCGAGCTTCGTCAGGACCAGTGGGCACAGCCCTGGGGGCTGGGGACCCACTGCAGCCTGTGAGGGCCCCTTGGGTCTGCACACAGAGAGGCGGAGCAGCAGACTTTGGGACTTGGCCCTTCACAACCAGGACTTCAGAGAGGAATAGGGCGGGTATGGGAGGGGCCGCAGAGTCCGCATTTTACAGAATCTCAGCCTTAGTGTGAGCTGGAGCTTTTCTCCTTTCTCCAGCCTCTTCCTTTCACCCTTCACCCAGCATCCTGCCACTCTCCAGAGAGAAACAGCAGGAGGGCGTGCCCTTTCCATCTCACAGCACTCACTCCCCAGCCTGAGGAAAGCCCGGGGAACTAGGGGCAGGAGTCCCGGTTT
>NW_026667904.1:0-1272 GCF_009828535.3 Hylobates moloch | reverse complement strand
AAAAGGTTACATACTGTACAGTTCCATTTATATAATAGTCCTGAAATGACAAATTATAGAGATGGAGAACAGGGTTGTGGTTGCCAGGGCTCAAGGATTTTGGAGAAGGGAGGGGGATGGCTGTTGCTGTAAAAGGTTAGCACAATCAGGCAGCATGTTGGTTCATGCTTGTAATGCCAGCCCTTTGGGACGCTGAGGAGTTCGAGACCAGCCTGGGAAACATGGTGAAACTGCATCTCTACAAAAAATACAAAAATTACCTAGGCGTGGTGGTGTGCACCTGTAGTCCCAGCTACTTGGGAGGCTGATGCTGGAGAATCGCTTGAGCCCAGGAGGCAGAGGTTGCAGTAAACTGAGATCATGCCACTGCACTCCAGCCTGGACGACAGAGTGAGACCCTGTCTAAAAAAAAAAAAAAAAAAAAGCTACCACAAGGGATCTTTGTGATGGAACTGTTCTGTCTCATGACTGCGGTGGTGGTCACATGTATCTACATGTGATAAAACTGCATAGGACTAAATACACACACACATACACACATGTAAAACTGATGAAATCAAATAAGGTCGATGGATTGTACCAATGTCAATTTCCTGGTTGTGACAGTGTCCTGTAGTGACACAAGATGTGACCATGGGGGTAATTTGGGTGAAGGGTATATGGGATCTCTCTGTTTCATTTCTTACAACTGCATGTGAATCTACAATTAAATTAAAAAGATGTTTTGTTTTTGTTTTTGAGACATGGTCTCACTCTGTCACCCAGGCTGGAGTACAGTGGCGTGATAATTTTTATTTTTTTAACATTTTTTTAAAAAAGCTTTTTGTCACCAGGCACAGTGGCTCACGCCTGTAATCCCAGCATTTTGGGTGGCTGAGGCAGACAGATCACTTGAGGTTAGGAGTTCGAGACCAGCCTGGCCAACATGGTGAAATCCCATCTCTACTAAAAATACAAAAGTTAGCTGGGAGCAGTGGCGGGTGCTGGTAATCCCAGCTACTCAGGAGGCTGAGGCAGGAGTATCACTTGAACCCGGGAGGCAGAGGTCACAGTGAGCTGAGATTGTGCCATTATACTCCAGCCTGGGTGACAGAGCTAGACTCTGTCTCAAAAAAAAATAATAAAAATAAATAAAAAATAAATAAGGTTTTTGGAGAGATGAGGTCTCGCCATGTTCCCCAGGCTGGTCTCAAACTTTTGGCCTCAAGCAATCCTCCTGCCTCTGCCTCCCAGAGTACTGGGATTACAGGTGTGAGCCACCGTGCCCAGCCT
>NW_026667903.1:0-1272 GCF_009828535.3 Hylobates moloch | reverse complement strand
CTCTGTCGTATTTATGAAAGGACCATGTTCTAAATCTTTCAGTCATTAGGGCATCCCAGTGTCATATTTATGAATGGACCATGTTTTATATGTTTCAGTCATTGGGGAATCCCAGTGTCTGTCGTATTTATGAATGGAAAATGTTCTAAATATTTCAGTCATTGGGGATCCCAGTGTCTGTCGTATTTATGAATCGACCATCTTAAAATTGTTTCAGTCATTAGGGAATCCCAGTCTCATATTTATGAATGGACCGTGTTCCAAATGTATCAGTCATTGGGGCATCCCAGTGTCGTATTTATAAATGGACCATTTTCTAAATGTTTCAGTCATTGGGGAATCCCAGTGTCTGTCGTATTTGTGAATGGACCGTGTTCTAAATGTTTCAGTCTTTGGTGCATCCCAGTGTCGTATTTATGGTTGGACCATGTTCTAAATGTTTCAGTCATTGGGGCATCCCAGTGTGGAATTTATGAATGGACCATGTTCTAAATGTTTCAGTCACTGGGACATCCCAATGTCGTATTTATGAATGGAACATATTGTAAATGTTTCAGTCATTGGGGCATCACAGTGTCGTATTTATGAATGGACCATGTTCTAAATGTCTCAGTCATTGGGGAATCCCAGTGTCTGTCGTATTTATGAATGGACCATGTTCTAAATGTTTCAGTCATTGGGGAATCCCAGTGTCTGTCATAATTATGAATGGACCATGCTCTAAATGTCTCAGTCATTGGGGAATCCCAGTGTCTGTCGTATTTATGAATGGACCATGTTCTAAATGTTTCAGTCATTGGGGAATCCCAGTGTCGTATTTATGAATGGACCGTGTTCAAATGCTTCAATCATTGGGGCATCCCAGTGTCTTATTTATGAATGGACCATGTTCTAAATGTATCAATCATTGGGGCATCCCAGTGTCGTATTTATGACTGGATCATGTTCTAAATGTTTCAATCATTGGGGCATCCCAGTGTCGTATTTATGACAGGACCATGTTCTAAATGTTTCATTCATTTGGGCATCCCAGTGTCATATTTATTAATGGACCATGTTCTAAATGTTTCAGTTATTGGGGCATCCCAGTGTCGTAATTATGAATGGACCATGTCCTAAATGTTTCAGACATTGCGCATCCCAATGTTGTATTTATGAATGGACCATGTTCTAAATGTTTCAGTCATTGGGGCATCCCAATGACGTATTTATGAACGGATCATGTTCTAAAAGTTTCAGTCATTGGGGCATCCCAGTGTCGTATTTAAGAAT
>NW_026667902.1:0-1272 GCF_009828535.3 Hylobates moloch | reverse complement strand
TCTGCCAAAGGGCAGCCAGACTGCTTCTTTAAGCAGTCCCTGATCCTCTTCCTCCTGACGGGGCAAGACCTCCCAACAGGGGTCTCCAGACACCTCCCACAGGAGCGTTCCAGCTGGCATCAAGTCAGTATCCCCTTGGACTGGTGCTCCCAGAGGAAGGAACAGGCTGCCATCTTTGCTGTTTTGCAGCCTTCACTGGTGATACCTCCAGATGCAGGAGAGACTGAGGTGACGAGGGTCAAGAGTGGACCCCCAGAAAACCACAGCACACCTAGGGAAGAGTGGTCTGACTCTTAAGTAGAAAACAAAAACAACAATATCAACAAAAAAGACCCCACAAAAGCCCCATTCAAAGGTCAGCAACGTCAAAGATCAAAGGTAGATAAGCCCACAAAGATGAGGAAGCATCAACACAAAAACGGTGAAAACTGAAAAAGGCAGAATGCCTCTTCTCCTCTAAATGATGACAAAACCTCCCCAGCAAGGGCACAGAACTGACCCCAGGCTGAGATGGCTGAATTGACAAAAGTAGGCTTTAGGAGGTGGGTAATAACAAACCTCACTGAGCTAAAGAAGCATGTTCTAACTTAATGCAAAGAAGCTAAAAATCGTAAAAGAAATTACAGAAGCTGATAATCAGAATATTCAGTTTAGAGAGGAACATAACTGACCTGATGGAGGTGAGAAACATAACACAAGAACTTCACAATGCAACAAGTATCACTAGCAGAACAGGCCAAGCGGAGGAAAGAATCTCAGAGCTTCAAAACTATCTATCTAAGACAGGAAGAGAAAAATAGAGAAAAAAGAACAAAAAAGAATGAACAAAACCTTCAAGAAATATGGGATTATGTAAAAAGACTGAACCTAAGACTGATAAGGGTACCTTGACCCACCACGATCAAGATGGCTTCATCCCTGGGATACAAGGTTGGTTCAACACAGGCAAACCTATAAATGTAATTCCTCATATAAACAGAACTAAACACAAAAACAACACGATTATCTCAACAGATGCAGAAAAGGCCTTCAATAAAATTCAACATCCTTCATGTCAAAAACTCTCAATACACCAGCTGTTGAAGGATCACACCTCAAAATAATAAGAGCCATATATGACAAACCCACAGCCAATATCATATTGAATGAGCAAAAGCTGGAAGCTTTCCCCTTGAAAACTGGCACAAAACAAGGATGGCCTCTCTCACCACTCCTATTCAACATAGTACTGGAATTTCTGGCCAGGGCAATCAGGCAGGAGAAAGAAATAAA
>NW_026667901.1:0-1272 GCF_009828535.3 Hylobates moloch | reverse complement strand
GAGGAGCGCCTCTGCCCGGCCGCCCATCGTCTGGGATGTGAGGAGCGTCTCTGCCCGGCCGCCCATCGTCTGGGAAGTGAGGAGCGCCTCTGTCCGGCCGCCACCCCGTCTGGGAAGTGAGCAGCGCCTCTGCCTGGCGGCCCCATCTGGGAAGTGAGGAGCGCCTCTGCCTGGCTGCTGTGCAACCTTCCTAGTGTGAAGTGACAGCCTTTCTGCAGGTGTACCCAACAGCTCCGAAGAGACAGCGACCATCGAGAACGTGCCATGATGACGATGGCGGTTTTGTCAAAAAGAAAAGGAGGAAATGTGAGGAAAAGAAAGAGAGATCAGATTGTTACTGTGTCTGTGTAGAAAGAAGTAGACATAGGAGACTCCATTTTGTTCTGTACTAAAAAAAATTCTTCTGCCTTGGGATGCTGTTAATCTATAACCTTACCCCCAACCCCGTGCTCTCTGAAACATGTGCTGTGTCAACTCAGGGTTAAATGGATTAAGGGCTGTGCAAGATGTGCTTTGTTAAACAGATGCTTGAAGGCAAAAAAAAAACAAAAAAACAAAAAAAAAAACTGGGGCCTGGCGTGGTGGCTCACGCCTGTAATCCCAACACTTTGGGAAGCCAAGGCGGGCAGATCACGAGGTCAGGAGTTTGAGACCAGCCTGACCAACATGGTGAAACCCTGTCTCTACTAAAAATACAAAAATTAGCCTGGCCTGGTGGTGGGTGCCTGTAATCCCAGCTACTCGGGAGGCTGAGGCAGGAGAATCGCTTGAACCTGGGAGTCGGAGGTTGCAGTGAGCCGAGATCACGCCACTGCTCTCCAGCCTGGGTGACAGAGCAAGACTCCGTCTCAAAAAAAAAAAAAAAAAAAAAAATTTTCTGGCCAGGCATGGTGGCTTAGGCCTGTAATACCAGCACCGTGGGAGGCCGAGGTGGGCGGATTGGCTGAGGTCAGGAGTTCAAGACCAGCCTGGCCAACATGGCAAAACTCTGTCTCTACTAAAAATACAAAAATTAGCCAGGCTTGATGGTGGGTGCCTGTAATCCCAGCTACTCGGGAGGCTGAGGCAGGAGAATCACTTGAACCCAGGAGGTGGAGGTTGCAGTGAGCTGAGATTGCACTACTGCACTCCAGCCTGGGCGACAGAGTGAGACTCCATCTCAAAAAAAAAAAAAAAAAAAGAGAACTCTCAGAATTGTATGTGCTAATGGGAGTGATCTATGGAGTAGGGGAGGTTATGGATAATGCAAAAGACAAAGGAGAAAGTGAGAGG
>NW_026667900.1:0-1272 GCF_009828535.3 Hylobates moloch | reverse complement strand
TTTCACCCAGAAGCCTTGCTTTGTAATTGATTGTGCATTATGTAGTAAATAGACTGCTCTTGCATTTTATTTGATCCTCTCATGTTTGTTTTTTTTGTTTTGTTTTGTTTTGTTTTGTTTTGTTTTTTGAGACGGAGTCTCGCTCTGTCGCCCAGGCTGGATGGAGTGCAGTGGCGCAATCTCGGCTCACTGCAAGCTCCGCCTCCCGGGTTCACGCCATTCTCCTGCCTCAACCTCTCCGAGTAGCTGGGACTACAGGTGCCCGCCACGACGCCCGGCTAATTTCTTTTTGTATTTTTAGTAGAGACAGGGTTTCACCGTGGTCTCGATCTCCCGACCTCGTGATCCGCCCGCCTCGTCCTCCCAAAGTGCTGGGATTACAAGCGTGAGCCACCGCGCACGGCGATCCTCTCAATGTTTTAAGTTAGGTGTAATATGGGAATTTTCCTTGTGTCACATATGAGAAGGCTGGTTCTAAGAAGTATAAAGTGAGTTTTTCAAGGTTTGAAAAAATAAGAGTCAGATCAAGAATGTACATTCTAGACATGGCATATACAACCAGAATTTATTAAAAGGTGCGTATGAGCGGCTTTGGATACTACCTCTTTAAAAAAAAATTCCTTTAGTTTATTAAAGTAGTTAAGCCTCAGGATTAAAATAGTAACATTAGATAATGAGAAATAAAATGGAGATACTTGTAACTCAGTAATGCTTTGTATTTTTAAGAGACAGGGTCTTGCTTTGTCACCCAGGCTGGAGTGCCAGGTGACAATCTTGTTTTTGTGTTGGGTTTACCCAAAAGAGTTTAGCCATGGAGCTCTGATTACTTTAAAATTCTAAATTGAAGCTTAGATTATGAATTTAGATATTTCTCATTATTGACACAGCATCCTGAATGTAAATCATTGAATGTAATCTCATTAAAATGCACACTTAATAATTAAAATGATAAATATGTATGCTTGACTACAATCTGCAAAACACAACAGGGTAGGTGATCAATGTAGTGGCAGGATATGTAGATCCACAAAAGTCAAATGATCTTGTAACATTTCATAAAATTGGGGATTTGTGTGGACCTTGAAATGGGGAGGAGGTGTGATGAGATGTTATCGCCGAACCATACAGTGCCGTTCTGTATGAAACTGTTCTTCAGGTGACACTGATGAGGTTGCCCTGGCTGGAAAGCCAAGGCTCTTTCATTTCTTTCTGCCCTTCTCCTTTGCCTTCCTTCAACACCAAGGAGAATGGTCCAGCAGCAGCTCAGTCCAT
>NW_026667899.1:896-1272 GCF_009828535.3 Hylobates moloch | reverse complement strand
CATCATCATCCTCACCATCATCACCATCATCAGCCTCACCATCACCATCATCACTGTCACCATCATCCTCATCGTCACCATCATCATCACCATCATCATCATCACCATCACCATCATCACTGTCACCATCATCATCACCATCATCCTCATCGTCACCATCATCATCACCATCATCATCCTCACCATCATCATCCTCACCATCCTCACCATCACCATCATCCTCACCAACATCATCCTCACCATCATCATCGCTGTCACCATCATCGCCATCATCATCCTCAACATCATCCTCACCATCATCATCATCCTCACCATCATCATCACCATCATCATCCTCACCAACATCATCCTCACCATCATCATCGCCATCATCCTC
>NW_026667899.1:476-796 GCF_009828535.3 Hylobates moloch | reverse complement strand
CATCATCATCCTCACCATCATCATCACCATCATCCTCATACACATCATCATCATCCTTACCATCATCATCATCACCATCCTCACCATCATCATCACTGTCGCCATCATCACCATCATCATCCTCGCCATCACCATCATCACTGTCACCATCATCATCACCATCATCCTCATCGTCACCATCATCATCACCATCACCATCCTCACCATCATCATCCTCGCCATCATCACCATCATCATCCTCGCCATCATCACCATCACCATCCTCACCATCATCATCCTCGCCATCATCACCATCATCATCCTCGCCATCATCATCCTCA
>NW_026667899.1:0-376 GCF_009828535.3 Hylobates moloch | reverse complement strand
CATCATCATCCTCACCATCATCACCATCATCAGCCTCACCATCACCATCATCACTGTCACCATCATCCTCATCGTCACCATCATCATCACCATCATCATCATCACCATCACCATCATCACTGTCACCATCATCATCACCATCATCCTCATCGTCACCATCATCATCACCATCATCATCCTCACCATCATCATCCTCGCCATCCTCACCATCACCATCATCCTCACCAACATCATCCTCACCATCATCATCGCTGTCACCATCATCGCCATCATCATCCTCAACATCATCCTCACCATCATCATCATCCTCACCATCATCATCACCATCATCATCCTCACCAACATCATCCTCACCATCATCATCGCCATCATCCTC
>NW_026667898.1:0-1272 GCF_009828535.3 Hylobates moloch | reverse complement strand
CCATTACAGAGTTGGACACCCTCAGAAAACAAGAGCAGGAATGCATCATCTTTTGTTAGTGTCTCCACTCTAACCATAAAGAGAAAGAGTTATAATTAAACTTGGAAGGTGCAGATGTACTCACTAAAGTCGGGGCTACTGGTATTAACAATGACCATTAACTTGTTGACCTAAGCTAATTCATTAATATTATCTTTAAGAAAAAAATGTTGCACTCCTAGGACATTTATACATTTTTCAGGCTTGGTGGAAGATGTCTTGTATGGCCATAAACATTCTGCAGTTGTAATCTGTGGCCAGCAAAAAAATGTGGCTATTTTCAGACCATAAATATTAACCTTCTAGATGCCTTGTGAGCACCTAGCTACTCATATTAAGACAGAGAATTCTAGTCAAGTTTATTAAGCCAGAAGCTTGATAACCATGAGTTCCTCTAACACAGCAAGTCTACTCCTCAAGGGGAAAATGTATTTCTCAGGAATTTTGTGCATATTGTGTGATGGCATTTGGTGTGTTTACCAAAATGGCAGAAAAGAATGAAATTAGCCCTCAAAGATTTCTCAAGATTGGATATAAACAAAATGATTATAGCTAATATGCAAGTTGACATAGCTGATATGCAAAAGAAATTTTGTTTGAAACACAATGAGATTTTTATTCATTATTATTATTTTGAGACAGAGTCTTGGTCTGTTGCCCAGGCTGGAGTGCAGTGCACCATCTTGGCTCACTGAAACCTCTGCCTCCCAGGTTCAAGTGATTCTCCTGCCTCAGCCTCCCAAGTACCTGGGATTACAGGCATGAATCACCACACTCAGCTAATTTTTGTATCTTTAGTAGAGATGGGGTTCCACTCTGTTGGCTGGGCTGGTCTCAAACCCCTGACAACAAGTGATCTGCCCACCTTGGCCTCCAAAATTGCTGGGATTACAGGCATGAGCCACTGCTCCCAGCCACAATGAGGTTTTTAAATAATTCTGATTTCTTGCTGTTGAGCAGGGAGCTGAGAAAATTCAACAGATCATGGGCCTAAAGTAGGAGCAGACTGAGGACAAACTCCAGAACACATGTGATTAAATTAATTACAATGGAAACCAAATCAAATTTAATAAGGCCATACCTCTTAGTTTCAAGATGTTTCCCCTCATTTTGAAATGTGGTGTTATTCAGTGGAAAAGAAAAAACAGTGTTTATCTCCAGAGTAAAGAACAGGGTTCCCTGCAGAGACTGACTGACTGAGAGCTATGGCTCAGGATTAAAAATTCTTTTTTC
>NW_026667897.1:489-1272 GCF_009828535.3 Hylobates moloch | reverse complement strand
CCCTTAGTGCTCCGAATTTCCGCTTGCAGTTTCTACAGAAAGAGTGTTTCAGAACTTCTCAATCAACAGTAAGGTTCCACACTGCTAGATGAATGCACAGAACAGAGAGAAGTTTGGCCGAATGATTCTGTGTAGTGATTATATGAAGATATTCTTTTTTCCACTATAGGCCCCTTAGCACTCCGAATGTCCGCTTGCAGTTTCTACAGAAAGTTTCACAACTTTTCAATCAAAAGTAAGGTTCAAGTCTGCTAGTTGAATGCACAGATCAGAAAGAAGTTTCGCAGAATGCTTCTGTGTAGTTTTTATTTGAAGATATTCCTTTTTCCACTATTTGCCCCTTAGCCCTCCGAATGTCTGCTTGCAGTTTCTACAGAAAGAGTGTTTCAGAACTTAACAATCAACAGTGACGTTCAACTCTGTCAGTTAAATGCAGAAAACAGAAAGAAGTTTGGCAGATTTATTCTGTGTAGGTTTTATTTCAAGATATATCTTTTTCCACTGTAGGCCCTTAGCGCTCCGAATGTACCCTTGCAGTTTCTACAGAAAGAGTGTTTCCAAACTCCTCAACCAAAAGTAACGTTCACATCTGCTAGGTGAATGCACAGATCAGAAAGAAGTTTCGCAGAATGCTTCTCTGTAGTTTTAATTTGAAGATATTCCTTTTTCCACTATAGGCCCCTTAGTGTTCCGAATGTCCGCTTACAGTTTCTACAGAAAGAGTGTTTCAGAACTTCTCAACTAACAGAGTTGAACCTTACTGTTGATTGAGAAGTTCTGAAA
>NW_026667897.1:0-389 GCF_009828535.3 Hylobates moloch | reverse complement strand
ATATTCCTTTTTCCACTATAGGCCACTTAACGCCCGGAATGTGCGCTTGCAGTTTCTACAGAAAGAGTGTTTCAGAACTTCTCAATCAACAGTAAGGTTCAACTCTGTTTGTTGAATTCACAGAAAAGAAAGAATTTTGGCAGAATTATTCTGTGTAGTTTTTATTTGAAGATATTCCTTTTTCCACTATAGACTCCTTAGCACTCCGAATGTCCCCTTGCAGTTTCTACAGAAGAGCGTTTCATAACTTCTCAATTAAAGTAAGGTAAAACTCTGCTAGTTGAATGGACGGATCAGAAAGAAGTTTCGCAGAATACTTCTTTGTAGTTTTTTTTGAAGATGTTCCTTTTTCCACTATAGGCCCCTTAGCGTTCCAAATGTCCGCTTGC
>NW_026667896.1:904-1272 GCF_009828535.3 Hylobates moloch | reverse complement strand
TCGTCTGGAATGGAATAGAATGGAATGGAATGGTATGGAATGGAATCTGATGGATTGAAGTGGAGTGGAGTTCAATGGACTGGAATGCAAAGGGATGGGATGGAATGGACTAGAATGCAATGGGATGGGATGGAATGGAATGGGATGGAATGGAATGGAATGGAATGGAGTGCAATGGAGTGGAGTGGAGTGGAATAGAATGGAGTGAAGTGGAATGTATTTGAGTTGAAATGGGTGGAAAGGAATCGAGTGGAGTGTAGTGAAGTGGAATAGAGTGCAATGGAATCAAATGGAATGGAATGGAGTGGAATGGAGTGGAGTGGAGTGGAGTGGAATTGAGTGGAGTGGAGTGGACTGTAGTTGACTGG
>NW_026667896.1:0-804 GCF_009828535.3 Hylobates moloch | reverse complement strand
TGGAGTGGAGTTGAGAGGTGTGGAGTGGAGTGGAATGGAATGGAGAGGAGAGAAGTGGACTGGAGTGGAGTGGAGTGGAATGGAACGGTGAAATGAAATTTGAACTGAGATTGTGCCAGTGCACTCCAGCCTGTGTGACAGAGTGAGATCCTATCAAAAGAAAAGAAGGGAAAAGAATGGAGTGGAATGGAATGGAATGGAATGGAATGGAATGGAATGGAATGGAATGGAATGGAGTGGAGTGGAATGGAGTGGAATCGAGTGTGATTGAGTGGGATGGAAGGGAGTGGAGTCGAGGGGAGTAGAATGGAGTGGAATTTAAAGGGATGGAGGGGAGAGGATATAAGTGGAGTGGAGTGGAATGCAGTGGAATGAAGTGGAATGGAATGCAGCAGAGTGGAGTGGAGTTGAGTGGAATGCAATGGAATGGAATGGTGAAATGAAATGTGAACTGAGATCGTGCCACTGTACTCCAGCCTGGGTGGCAGAGTGAAATGCAATCGAAAGAGAGAAATGGAATGGAATGGATAGGAATGGAAAGGATTGGATTGGAGTGGAGTGGAGTGGAGTGGTATGCAGTGTAATGGATTGTGATGCAATGGAATGCAATGGGGTGGAGTGCAGTGGAGTGGATTGGCATGGAATTGAGTGGAATAGAATGGGATGCAATGGGATGGACTGGACTGGAGTAGATTGGTGTGGAGTGGAGTGGAGTGGAATAGAGTGAAATGGAATGGAATGGAATGGAATAGAGTGTAATGGAATGGAATGGAATAGAGTGTAATATAATGGAATGGAATAGAA
>NW_026667895.1:0-1272 GCF_009828535.3 Hylobates moloch | reverse complement strand
AGAGTTGAACCTTACTTTTGGTTGAGCAGTTCTGAAACACTCTTTCTTTAGAAACTGCAAGTGGACATTCTGAGCGCGAAGGGGCCTTTAGTGGAAAAAGGAATATCTTCATATAAAAACGACACAGAAGCATTCTGCGAAACTTCTTTCTGTTCTGTGCATTCAACTAAGACAGTAGAAACTTAATTTTAATTGAGCAGTTCTGAAACACTCTTCTGTAAAAACTGCAAGTGGACTTTCGAAGCGCTAAGAGGCCTGTAGTGGAAAAAGAAATATTTTCAAATAAAAACTACACAGAAGCATTCTGTGAAACGTCTTTCTGTTCTGTGCATTCAACTAACAGAGTTGAACCTTACTTTTGATTAAGCAATTCTGAAAGACTCTTTCTTTTGAAACTGCAAGTGGAAGTACGGAGTGCTAAGGGGCCTATAGTGGAAAAAGGAATATCTTCAAAGAAAAACTACACAGAGGCATTCTGTGAAACTTCTTTCTGTTCTGTGCATTCAACTAACAGAGTTGAACCTTACTTTTGATTGACCAGTTCTGAAACACTCTTTCTGTAGAAACCGCAAGCGGACATTCGGAGAACTAATGGGCCTATAGCGGAGAAAGGAATATCTTCAATTAAAAACTACACAGAAGCATTCTGCAAAACTACTTACGCTTCTGTGCATTCAACTAACAGAGTTGAACCTTACTTTTGATTGAGCAGTTCTGAAAGACTCTTTGTGTAGAAACTACAAGTGGACATTCGGAGCGCTAAGGGGCCTATAGTGGAAAAAGGAATATCTTCAAATAAAAACTACACAGAAGCATTCTGTGAAACTTGTTTCTCTTCTGTGCATTCAAATAACAGAGGTGAAACTTATTTTTGATTGAGCAGTTCAGAAACACTCTTTCTGTAGAAACTGCAAGCGGACATTTGGAGGGCTAAGGGGCCTATATTGGAAAAAGTAATATCTTCAAATAAAAACTACACAGAAGCATTCTGTGAAATTTCTTTCTGTTCTGTGCATTCAACTAACAGAGTTGAACCTTACTTTTGATTGAGCAGTTCTGAAACACTCTTTCTGTAGAAACTGCAAGTGGAAATTCGTAGCTCTATGGGGCCTATAGTGGAAAAAGCAATATCTTCAAATAAAAACTACACAGAAGCATTCTGTGAAACTTCTTTCTGTTCTGTGCATTCAGCTAACAGAGTTGAAACTTACCTTTGATTGAGCAGTTCTGAAACACTCTTTCTGTAGAAACTGCAAGTGGACACTGGGAGCC
>NW_026667894.1:0-1273 GCF_009828535.3 Hylobates moloch | reverse complement strand
TTGATGCAAACAAGAATATTGCCATAAGTTGAGAATACTCACAGATAGTTTCCAAATTTCAGAGAAACCAAGCAGAAACAAACATGCTCCAAATTTTGTTCCCAGGAGTGTAACTCACTCAATTATTAAGGATCATAAATAGGAAATGAGGAAATTACAATAGAGCAGTTGGAGATCCTGTTGCCAACACCCCATCAGGTGGTCAGATGCTGGGGTTAGTCTACAAGTCTTTGAATAACACCAGGGAATAGCCCCAGCCAGAAATCCTCAGTTTCTTCAGAACCTCTTCCAGCCCCACATGATGGCTACATCCTCCATGAAAGGAAGCTGGTTCAAACATGGCCAACATGCCCAGCAACCTATGGGCACTGAAGGATTCTCCATGTTCTCCCCAGTAATTCTCTCATCTGAGCCTTTAAAAATGGCAGCCAGGCTCACTGTTTTTAACTGGCTGACAGATGCCTGTTGTTGATTTGATCTGGTTCTAAAATGGAGGCCAAGAGCCTTGAAACGAAAGGACAGAGTTGGAGTCCGCTCCTCTACTGACCGTTTTGGTGAATGTTGTACCTTGGTATCCTGGAGGAGCCCCCAATATGAAACAGCCACATTGTCTGGGGTAAATACTCAGAGTTTGTTGTTTCACACCAGGAAAATTTAGGACGCAAACAGACCCAAGGAGTTTAGGAATGGAAGTTTAATAGGCAAAATAAAGAGAAGGAAAGAGAAACAAAAAGAGCTCTCTCTCTAGTGATAGAGGGGAGACTTTTGAGAGGAAAGACTGGCCAGCAGCAGATGCACCAGATTTTCTAGGCAGGCTTGAGGAGGCAGTGTCTGATTTACACAGGGCTCACAGATTGATTTGATCAGGTATGACATTTACATGATGTGCTGGGAAGGCTGGCTGCCCCACCCTAATCTTATTATGGAAATAAACTTTCCTCTTGGCTGGTGCCATCTTGTCTGCTCCTTACTGTATACCTGGCTGACAAAGAGAATGGAAGATGAAGCTGCCATCTTGAACATGATTGGCACAACTGCCAGCATCTGTGTCTGCATCTCGATTTTACAGGCTGCTCTTTGTTGGAAAGGAAAATAATTTGAAGCTGCTTTTCATTAAAAGGAAAACCTTACTGAGGACTTTTGTACCCACACTATCTGCCTAAGTAATTTCTTCATAACTCCTGTGTTAATGGGATAATGGAAATTTTTTTTTTTATTTTATTTTATTTTATTTTTTTTTATTATACTTTAGGTTTTCGGGTACATGTGCACA
>NW_026667893.1:0-1273 GCF_009828535.3 Hylobates moloch | reverse complement strand
GGACAACCTAAGCCCTAAGGGGCCTATTGTGGAAAAAGGAATATCTTCAAATAAAACCTACAGAGAAGCATTCTGTGAAACTTCTTTCTGTTGT
Organism: Hylobates moloch; assembly: GCF_009828535.3. Taxonomy (NCBI): domain Eukaryota; kingdom Metazoa; phylum Chordata; class Mammalia; order Primates; family Hylobatidae; genus Hylobates; species Hylobates moloch. The sequence goes on along the minus strand of NW_026667893.1, from coordinate 1,179 downwards.
GTGCATTCAGATAACAGTGTTGAACCTTTCTTTTGATTGAGGAGTTCTGAAACACTCTTTCTGTTGAAACTGCAAGTGGACATTCAGAGCGCTAAAGGGCCTGTAATGGAAAAAGTAATATCTTCAATTAAAAACTACATAGAAGCATTCTGTGAAACTGCTTTCTGTTCTGGGCATTCAACTAACAGAGTTCAACCTTACTTTTGATTTAGCAGTTTTGAGACACTCTTTCTGTAGAAACTGCAAGCGGAGATTCGGAGCGCTAAGGGGACTATAGTGGAAAAAGGAATATCTTCAAGTAAAACTACAGAGTGGCATTCTGTGACACTTCTTGCTGTTCTGCGCATTTAACTAACAGGGTTGAACCTTACTTTTGATTGAGCAGTTCTGAACCAGTCTTTCTGAAGATACTGCAAGTGGACATTCTGGAGGCTAAGGGGCCTCTAGTGGAAAAAGGAATATCTTCAAATAAAAACTACACAGAAGCATTCTTTGAAACTGCTTTTTGTTCTGTGCATTCAACTAACAGACTTGAACTTAACTTTTGTTTGAGCAGTTCTGAAACACTCTTTCTGTAGAAACTGCAATTGGACATTCGCAGCCCTAAGGGGCCTATTGTGGAAAAAGGAGTATCTTCAAATAAAACCTACAGAGAAGCATTCTGTGAAACTCCTTTCTGTTGTGTGCATTCAAATAGCAGGGTTGAACCTTACTTTTGATTCAGGAGTTCTGAAACTCTCTTTCTGTTGAAACTGCAAGTGGACATTCAGAGCGCTAAGGGGCTTGTAATCTAAAAAGGTGTATCTCCAAGTAAAAACTACACAGAAGCATTCTGTGAAACTGCTTTCTGTTCTGGGCATTCAACTAACAGAGTTGAAACTTACCTTTGATGGAACGGTTCTGAAACACTCTTTCTGTAGAAACTGCAAGCAGAGATTCGGAGCGCTAAGGGGACTATAGTGGAAAAAGGAATGTCTTCAAATAAAAACTACAGAGAAGCATTCTGTGACACTTATTTCTTTTCTGTGCATTCAACTAACACAGTTGAACGTTACTTTTGATTGAGCAGTTCTGAGACACTCTTTCTGTAGAAACTGCAAGTGGACATTCTGAGCGCTGAGGGGCCTACAGTGAAAAAAGCTATGTCTTCAAATAAAACCTACAAGGAAGCATTCTGTG
>NW_026667892.1:861-1273 GCF_009828535.3 Hylobates moloch | reverse complement strand
CTGGGGTGCTGCATGTGTAGGGAGGGGACCAAGGAGGGTAGGGAACCATCAACCGTGGCTTAGGACACTCCTGTCGCAGGGACGGCCCCACACACGCTCGTGCTCACACTCATGCTCACCATACATGGACAGATGCTCACACATGCACACACGGTTACACAGTGATACACATGCAAACTCGTGTACACATGTTAACATGTACACATATGCTCTACTAAAAATACAAAAATTAGCCGGGCATGGTGGCAGGCACCTGTAGTCCCAGCTACTTGGGAGGCTGAGGCAGGAGAATGGCGTGAACCCGGGAGGCGGAGGTTGCAGTGAGCTGAGATCATGCCATTGCACTCCAGCCTGGGTGACAGAGCTGAAATGAAATGAAATGAAATGAAATGAAATGAAATGAAATGAAATG
>NW_026667892.1:0-851 GCF_009828535.3 Hylobates moloch | reverse complement strand
AATGAAATGAAATGAAATGAAATGAAATGAAATGAAATGAAATGAAAATCTGCCTTCCCTCCCTTTTCTTAGAGAAGGAAGGAACCAGTACCTGGAGACTTTTGGCGTTCCCACTGAAGAGATTTTTATGGCCACCTATAGGTAACACCCATCACTTTGAAACCAACAACTCAGATAAGGTTCCGTTTATTTTTAAAGGACTTAGGAGACTCAATCCATTTACTCAAATGGCACAACCCAGGAGGAAGTCTCCATTTAATTTAAAATAACATCCCCACCCCCACTACTACCCCAGATTTTGCTCCTCTGATACTCAAATTGATCAGATTCCTGAGAAGGTGCAACTTGTCCCTTCCTCCCAAAGGACTACTCACAAACTCAGTGTTTATGTAGAAAATGGAGGCATGGGCCGGGCGCGGTGGCTCACTCCTATCATCCCAGCACTTTGGGAGGCCGAGGCGGGTGGATCACCTGAGGTCAGGGGTTCGAGACCAGCCTGGCCAATATGGTGAAACCCTGTCTCTACTAAAAATACAAAAATTAGCCAGGCGTGGCGGCAGACGCCTGTAATCCCAGCTACTCAGGAGGCTGAGGCAGGAGAACTGCTTGAACCCGGGAGGCGGAGGTTGCAGTGAGATGAGATCGTGCCGTTGCACTCCAGCCTGAGCAGCAAAAAAAGAAAAAGAAAAAAAAGAAAAGAAAATAGAGGCCCAGTTTTTTATTTGGTCAGAGGTGAAGGTGAGGCCAGGTGAGACCTCAGCCCTTCAGTTTGCTTTGTGGATGTGGACACAGCTTTTCCCTTTACCTGAAGCTCTTACCTAGAATTCCCAGATGGAGGTGAATTGATGGGC
>NW_026667891.1:0-1273 GCF_009828535.3 Hylobates moloch | reverse complement strand
GCTCAATGAAATAAAAGAGGATACAAACAAATGGAAGAACATTCCATTCTCATGGGTTGGAAGAATCAGTATTGTGCAAATGGCCATATTGCCCAAGGTAACTTATAGATTCAATGCCATCCCCATCAAGCTACCAATGACTTTCTTTTTTTTTTTTTTTGAGACGGAGTCTTGCTCTGTCGCCCAGGCTGGAGTGCAGTGGCGCAATCTCGGCTCACTGCAAGCTCCGCCTCCCGGGTTCACACCATTCTCCTGCCTCAGCCTCTCCGAGTAGCTGGGACTACAGGCACCCGCCACCACGCCCGGCTAATTTTTTGTATTTTTAGTAGAGACGGGGTTTCACCGTGGTCTCGATCTTTTGACCTCGTGATCCGCCCGCCTCCGCCTCCCAAAGTGCTGGGATTACAAGCGTGAGCCACCGCGCCCGGCCGCTACCAATGACTTTCTTCACAGAATTGGAAAAAAACTACTTTAAAGTTCACATGGAACCAAAAGAGACCCACATCACCAAGTCAATCCTAAGCCAAAAGAACAAAGCTGGAGGCATCACGCTACCTGACTTCAAACTATACTACAAGGCTACAATAACCAAAACAGCATGGTACTGGTACCATAACAGAGACATACATCAATGGAACAGAAGGGAGCCCTCAAAAATAATGCCACATATCTACAACTATCTGATCTTTGACAAACCCGACAAAAACAAGCAATGGGGAAAGAATTCCCTAATTAAAAAATGATGCTGGAAAAACTGGCTAGCCATATGTAGAAAGCTGAAATTGGATCCCTTCCTTACACCTTATACAAAAATTAATTCAAGATGGATTAAAGACTTACATGTTAGACTTAAAACCGTAAAAACTCTAGAAGAAAACCTAGGCAATACCATTCAGGACATAGGCATGGGCAAGGACTTCATGTCTAAAACACCAAAAGCAATGGCAACAAAAGCCAAAATTGACAAATGGGATCTACTTAAACTAAAGAGCTTCTGCACAGCAAAAGAAACTACCATCAGAGTGAACAGGCAACCTACAAAATGGGAGAAAATTTTCACAACCTAATCATCTGACAAAGGGCTAATATTCAAAATCTACAATGAACTCAAACAAATTTACAAGAAAAAAAACAAACAACCCCTTCAAAAAGTGGGCGAAGGACATGAAGAGACACTTTCCAAAAGGAGACATTTATGCAGCCAAAAAACACATGAGAAAATGCTCATCATCACTGGCCATCAGAGAAATGCAAATCAAAACCACAATGAGAT
>NW_026667890.1:0-1274 GCF_009828535.3 Hylobates moloch | reverse complement strand
GAATGCAATGGAATGGAATGGATTGGAGTGGACTGGAGTGGATTCTAATGGAAAAGAGTGGAATGGGTTGGAATGCAATGGAATGGAATGGAATGGACTAGACTGGAATGGAGACAAATAGGAACGAACGGAATGCAGTGGAGTGGAGAGGAGTGGAGGGGAGAAGTGTGGATTTGAATTGAATAGAATGGAATGGAATGGATTGGACAGGAGTCCAGGGGATTCTAGAGGAAAAGAATGGAATTGAATGGAATGGAAACGAATGGAATGGAATGGAATGGAATGGAATGGAATGGAATGGAAGGGAATGCAATGGAATGGAAGGGAATGGAATGGAAAGGAATGGACTGGAACGGGGGCAAATGGGAAGGAATGGAATGCAGTGGAGTGGAGAGGAGTGGAGTGGAGAAGAGTAGATTTGAAATGATTGAAATGCAATACAGTGGAATGGAACACAATGGAATGCAGTGGATTTGAGTGGAGTTGCATGGAGGCTAATGGGATGCAATGGAATGGAATGGAATACATTGGAATGGAATTGAATGGAATGGAAAGGAATGGAATCGAATTGAATGGAATGGAATGGAATGGAATGAAATGGAATGCAATGCAATGAAGTGGAATGGAATGGAGAAAACTGCAGTGGAGTGCATTGGAGTGGAATTGAAAAGAAAGGACGGGAGGGGAGTGGACTGAATTGCAGAGGAATGGAATGGAGTGGAATGGAATGGAAAGGAATGGAACGGAATGGAATAGAGTGGATGGGAATGGAGGTGAATGGGAAGGAATGGAATGTAGTGGAGTTGAGAGGCTTGCAGAGGAGAACAGTGGATTTGAATGGGATGGAATGGATTGGAATGGATAGGAGTGGAGTGGAGAGGATACTAGTGGAAATGAATGGAATGGAAAGGAATGGAATGCAATGGAAAGGAATTGAATGAAAAGTAATGGCATGCAATGAAATGGAATGGAATGGAAGGGAAAAAGTGGAGTGGAGTTCAGTGGAAAGGAATGGAGAAGAAAGGAAGGGAATGTAGTGGAGTAGAATGGACTGCAATGAAATGGAATGGAAAAGAAAAGAATGGAATGGAATGGAGCGGCCTGCAATGGAGGCGAATGGGAAGGAATGGAATGCAGTGGAGTGGAGAGGACTGGAGTAGGGAAGAGTGGATTTGAATGGAATGGAATGGAATGGAATGGCTTGGAATGGAATGGAAAGGAGTGGAATGGAATGGAATGGAATGGAATGGATTGGTAAAAAGGGAATTGATGTG
>NW_026667889.1:0-1274 GCF_009828535.3 Hylobates moloch | reverse complement strand
TCATGACCTAATTACATCCAAGGGCCCCATCTCCTAATAACATCACACAAGGGATAAGGATTTAAATGCATGAATTTTTAGGGGACAAAAATATTCACTTTATCACAGATGGATTTATTGAGCTCTTGATACCAAAAGTTTTGGAAAATATGTATGCTTGTAGAACCTTCTCCTCTCATTAATCTGTGGGAGTACCTTCATAGAAAAATTGAAGCCTTATAGAAAATTGAATTTTTAGAAAACCTTTAGGACTTTGCATTTATTCAATCATATCCAAACATCTATTAGAATTCACTCGTGGGGTGGAGCCAAGATGGCCGAATAAGGAACAGCTCCGGTCTACAGCTCCCAGCGTGAGTGACACAGAAAATGGGTGATTAATGCATTTCCATTTGAGGTACTGGGTTCATCTCACTAGGGAGTGCCAAACAGTGGGTGCAAGACAGTTGGTGCAGTGCACTGTGCACGAGCCAAAGTAGGGCAAGGCATTGCCTCACCGGGGAAGTGCAAGGGGTCAGGGAGTTCCCTTTCCTAGTCAAAGAAAGGGGCAACAGACGGCACCTGGAAAATCCGGTCAGTCCCACCCTAATACTGCACTTTTCCAATGGGCTTGGAAAATGGCACACCAGGAGATTGTGTCCTGCACCTGGCTCAGAGGTTCCTATGCCCATGGAGTCTCGCTGATTGCTAGAACAGCAGACTGAGATCAAACTGCAAGGAGGCAGCGAGGCTAGGGGAGGGGTTCCCGCCATTGCCCAGGTTTGCTTAGCTAAACAAAGCAGCCAGGAAGCTCGAACTGGGTGGAGCCCACCACAGCTCAAGGAGGCCTGCCTGCCTCTGTAGGCTCCACCTCTGGGGGCAGGGCACAGACAAACAAAAAGTCAGCAGGAACCTCTGCAGACTTAAATGTCCCTGTCTGACAGCTTTGAAGAGAGTAGTGGTTCTCCCAGCACACAGCTGGAGATCTGAGAATGAGCAAACTGCCTCCTAAAGTGGGTCCCTGACCCCCAAGCAGCCTAACTGGGAGGCATCCCCCAGTAGTGACAGACTGACACCTCACTCGGCCAGGTATTCCTCTGAGACAAAACTTCCAGAGGAACTATCAGACAGCTGAATTTGTGCTCCCACAAAAATCCGCTGTTCTGCAGCCACCACTGCTGACACCCAGCCAAACAGGGTCTGGAGTGGACCTCTAGCAAACTCCAACAGACCTGCAGCTGAGGGTCTTGTCTGGTAGAAGGAAAACTAACAAACAGAAAGGACATCCACACCAA
>NW_026667888.1:0-1274 GCF_009828535.3 Hylobates moloch | reverse complement strand
TTGTGTGTTTTTTTCCATTGCATGAAAACCCTGCCTTGTTTTAATTTGTATTGACTTTTTAAAAGCAATTTTAGGTTTGTAGAAAGAAGTGAATAAGCATTCACACGTCATCCTCAGCCTCTACCCCAATTTCCCCGATTTTTAACATCTTGCAATAGTGTGGTACATTTGTTATAGTTGATGAGTCAATATTGGTACATTATTATTGACTAAAGTATGTAGTTTATATTAGAGTTTACTCCTTGTCTTATGAATTCTATAGGTTTTGTCAAATGTGTAATGACAAATAATCCTCACTACAGTGTCATACAGAATAATGGATTCACTCTCCTAAAATTCTTCCTTGCTCCATCCGTTCATCGTTTCCTCTACTAATTTATGTAGAAGATAAATTAGTAGATTGAGTTGATGGTTATAGGAGTTTAAAGCACAGATAGAAAACTAGATTGTCCTACCTACCCAGACTGTGCTTCTCACTCTCACTGTGCCCTTTCTTAACCTTTGGAAATGCTTTTATTCATATATAAAATAGGCTATAACTTCATATAGTTGTATTACAAAAAGTTAATGCACAGAAAAAGACTTGTGCTAGGTATATGGTTTCTTCTCAATTAAATGGAAGCCATTGCGTGTGTTTGTCAATAGAATTCGTCATACTTTATCTCACATATCTTTATGTCATTGTTGGCACATGACATATTTAGACTGAGCAAATCTCCTCCAAATCCCTAATAGCCACTGATCTCTTTACTGTCTCCATAGTTTCGCTTTCTCCAGAAGGTCATGTAGTTGAATCATACGGTATGTAGACTTTTCAGACTGGCTTCTTTCACTTGGCAATATGCATTTAAAGGTTCCTGTGTGTCTTCTGTAGCTTGACAGAATAATATTCCATTGCCTGGATATACCACAGTTTATTTTTCCATTCAGTTCCTGAAGGACATTTCGGTTTTAGTGATTATGAATAAGGCTCCTGTAACATTCATGGGAAGAAGGCTTTTGTGTGCATGTAAGTTTTCAAATCCTTTAAGTAAATACCAGGGAATGTAATTGCTGGGTTGTGTGGTAGGAGTATGTTTAGTTTTATAAGAAACTGCCAAACTGACTCCCAAAGTAGCTGTACTATTCTGCATTCTCACCAGCAATGAGTAAAAGTTCCTGTTTCTCCTCACATTTGCCAGCTTTTGGTATTATCAGACTTTTGGATATTGGTCATTTTAATAGTCGTGTAATAATATCTCACTGTTGCTGTGACTTGCAGTTCCCTAATGATA
>NW_026667887.1:0-1274 GCF_009828535.3 Hylobates moloch | reverse complement strand
AAGTTCTGAAACACTCTTTATGTAGAAACTGCAAGCGGATATTCGGAGCACTAAGAGGCCTATAGTGGAAAAATGTATATCTTCATATAAACACTACACAGAATCATTCTGCCAAACATCTTTCTGATCTGTGCATTCAACTAACAGAGTTGAACCTTCCTTTTGATTCAGGAGTTGTGAAACACTCTTTCTGTAGAAACTGGAAGCAGATACAAGGAGTACTAAGGGGCCTATAGTGGAAAAAGGAATAACTTCAATAAAAACTACACAGAATCATTCTGACCAAATTCTTTTTGTTCTGTGCATTCAACTAACAGAGGTGAACCTTACTGTTGATTGAGAAGTTCTGAGACACTCTTTCTGTAGCGACTGAAATTGGACATTCGGAGCTCTAATGGGCCAAAAGTGGAAAAAGGAATATCTTCAAATTAAAACTACCCAGAAGCATTCTGTGAAACTTCTTTCTGATCTGTGCATTCAACTATAAGAGTTGAACCTTACTTTGATTGAGGAGCTTTGAAATAGTCTTTCTGTATTATGTGCAAGTGGACATTATGAGCGCTAAGGGGCCTATACTGGAAAAAGGAATATCTTTAATTAAAAACTACACAGAATCACTCTGCCAAACTTCTTTCTGTTCTGTGAAATCAACTAACAGAGTTGAACCTTTCTTTGATTGAGGAGTTTTGAAACAGGCATTCTGTATTAAGTGCAAGTGGACATTATGAGCGCTAAGGGTCCTATACTGGAAAAAGGAATATCTTGAATTAAAAGCTACACAGAATCATTCTGCCAAACTTCTTTCTGTTCTGTGAATTCAACTAACAGGGTTGAACCTTACTTTTCATTGAGAATTTCTGAAACTCTCTTTCTGTACAAACTGCAAGCAGACATTCTTAGCGCTAAGTTGCCTATAGTGGAAAAAGGAATATATTCCAATAAAAACCTCACAGAAGCATTCTTCGAAACTTCTCTCTGATCTGTGCATTCAACTAGCAGCGTTGTACCTTACTTTTAATTTTGGAGTTTTCAAACACTCTTTCTGTAGAAACTGCAAGGGGACATTCGGAGCGCTATAGGGCCTTTGGCGGAAAAAGTAATATCTTGAAATGAAAACTACACAGAATCATTCTGCCAAACTACTTTCTGTTCTGTGCATTCAACTAACAGAGTTTAACCTTACTGTTGATTGAGAAGTTCTGAAACACTCTTTCTGTATAAACTGCAAGCGGAAATTCCTGGCATTAAGTGGCATATAGTGGAAAAAGGAATCT
>NW_026667886.1:0-1274 GCF_009828535.3 Hylobates moloch | reverse complement strand
TCATTGATGATTAATTTACAATTAGTAGACAGGCTCTTTTTTCTTCCCTTTCTTTTTCGTTCATTCATTCATTCATTCATTCCTACAGAGCAGTGACTTTCATTCTAAAATTCCCAGAATCCTAAAGAATTCTTGAATGTCATCCTAGGGAGCCAGGTGTGGGGATTCTCAAAAGTTGTATTTAATACTTGAAAATTCTTGAAAAGTTATATATTTACACCAGAAAAAGCTATACAGGTTTTAAGTTATATATATAGTTGAATACTTTTTATTTCTATCCAGACCTAAGTCATTAGAGTTAGTAATGTTGATTATTTCATACTGACCTAATGGGTAGCCTTTATATATCATTGATTAATTATTAATAAAATAAGAACCCCCCAAAATTAAAAAATAATTATACTTTGTGGGTTTTTCTTAAGGCTTTTGAAACATAAAATCAGAGGAGAGGATTAAAAGTAATCCTTGACTGTTAAAAAGGCAGGGAACTACTAAGTTAGAAAATTGTATGAAAACAGCAAGATATATACATGGTCCTCAGATCAGCTGCCTGTTTTAATAAATAAAGTTTTATTGGAGCACATCTATGGATCTGTGGTGCTTTCCTGCAACAATGGTAGAGTTGAATTGTTGCTATAGAGACCGTATGGTTTGCAAAGCCTAAAATATTTATCATCTGGTCCTTTATAGCAAAAGTGAACCCAGTTTTAGAACATTCACTTTACAAATTAAGATACAGTGGATGCTGCCTTAACGGACCTCCACTTAACTGATTTGCAATCAGCACTTTCTGGTACCCCTGTACAACTTATTGACTGATGTCCACTGCAAACTGAAAGCCTTTGAGCTACTTTTAATGCCTGTACATTTCTCCTTCCGTCACAGAAATTGTATAGTGTCTAAGAGGAAGCTGTGTTCATTCCTAAAGATGTTTACACCATTTGTTCTTGCTCTTGTAGTTATGCAATTTAATTAAATATTATATTGGTAGGCCGAGGCGGGCCGATAACTAGGTCAAGAGATTGAGATCATCCTGGCTAACATGGTGAAATCCCGTCTCTACTGAAAATACAAAAAAATTAGCAGGGCGTGGTGGCGGGCGCCCGTACTCTCAGCTGTTTTGGAGGCTGAGGCAGGAGAATGAGGTGAACCCAGGAAGTGGAGCTTGCAGTAAGCAGAGATCACACCACTGCACTCCAGCCTGGGCGGCAGAGCAAGACTCCATCTCAAAAATAAAATAAAGTAAAATAATAAATAAATATTATGTAAACTGA
>NW_026667885.1:0-1274 GCF_009828535.3 Hylobates moloch | reverse complement strand
GCCACAATCTTTTATCTCAACACATCCTTTCTATCGGTCCTAGGTCTAAGACAAACTCAAGAAATTGTCAACCAGAAAATGTTTAAATTTACCTACAGCCTGGAAACCCCCAGCCCAACCCAATCAACTTTGACTTCTCTCGTCTTTCTGGACCAAACCCATGTATTTCTTTTTGTTTGGTTTGGTTTGGTTTTAGTGTTTTTTGTTTTTTCTTTTTGAGACGGAGTCTCACCCTGTCATCCAGGCTGGAGTGCAGTGACACAATCATGGCTCACTGCAAACTCCACCTCCCAGTTCGAGCAATTCTTCTGCCTCAGCCTCCCAAGTAGCTGGAACAACAGGCACCTGCCATCACGCCTGGCTAATTTTGTATTTTTAGTAAAGACAGGGTTTCACCATGTTGGCCAGACTGGTCTCAAACTGCTGACCTCAAGTGATCCATCTGCCTCGGCCTCCCAAAGTTCTGGGATTACAGGCATGAACCACTGCATCTGGCCTGGGTTTTTTTTGTTTTGTTTTGTGTTTGTTTGTTTTTGAGACAGAGTTTCGCTGTTGTTGCCCAGGCTGGACTGCAATGGCGTGATCTCAGCTCACCTCAACTTCTGCCTTCCAGGTTCAGGTGATTCTCCTGCCTCAGCCTCCCAAGTAGCTGGGATTACAGGCACGTGCCACCACGCCCAGCTAATTTTTGTATTTTTAGTAGAGATGGGGTTTCTCGTTCTCAAGACCTCCTGAGGGTTGTGTCACGGTCCATGGTCAGTTACATTTGGCTCAGAATAAATCTCTGCAAATATTTTACAGTGTTTCGTTATACATATCCGTGTGAAGAGACCACCAGACAGGGTTTGTGTGAGCAATAAACTGTTTATTCACTTGGGTGCAAGTGGGCTGAGTCTGAAAAAAGAGTCAGCAAAGGGAGATGGAGAAGGGGCTGCTCTATAAGGTAACAGGACTGAGCTGCAGGCAAAACCCATCAGTCACTGAGTTAAAGAAGAAAGGGCTTTATTTGGCTAGGATCTTCGGCAAGTGTAGCAGGAAAAGCCACAGGCAAAATCCCTCAGACACTGAGTTAAAGAAGAAAGGGCTTTGTTCCACTGGGAGCTTCAGCAAGTGTAGCAGGATGAGCAGCAAAACCCATCAGACACCAACTTAAAGAAGGAAGGGCTTTATTCTGCTGGGAGCTTTAGCAAGCGTAGCAGGACTGAGCCACAGGCAAAACCCGTCAGACACTGAGTTAAAGAAGGAAGGGCTTTATTCCGCTGGGAGCTTTGGCA
>NW_026667884.1:0-1274 GCF_009828535.3 Hylobates moloch | reverse complement strand
TTGTATTCATAACATGTTAGAAAGAAAGAAAAACTTAGGACAATAAAAAAGTCAAATAACTAAATTTAAAAATAGTCAAAGTACTTAAACATTACTACAGTGAGGAGGTACAAATGGCCAATGAGGACATGAAAAGATGCTCAACATCGTTGGTCATTAGGACAATGCAAATCAACAGCACAAGATAGCACTTTACAACCACTAGAATGACTATAGTAAAATAAAGCCAAACAATAACAACTGTTAGCAAGAATGTAGAGAAATAGAAATTCTCATACATTGTTGGTGGGTGTGTATAATTGTGTAGACACATAAAAAATGCTCAACATCATTTTCATCAGGGCAATGCAAATTAAAACAGCAATGAGATACCACTACACATTTATTAAAAAGGAGAAAAATCCCAAACTTGACAACACTAAAGGCTGATGAGAAAGCAAAGCAAAACTACTTCATTTGTTGCTCATGGAAATGAAAAAAATAGTTCAGTCACTTTTTGGAAATTTCTTATAAAGCTATACATAGAGTTGCCATAATATCTAGCAATCCCACTGAAACTGTTTACCAAGTGAACTGAAAACTAATGTTGACACAAAAACTTTATTTATAATTTCCAAAAGGTGGAAATAACCAAAATGTAAATGGATAAACAGTGGTGCACTGTACAAAAAATGCTATTCAATAATATAAAAATGGGGTACTAATTCAAGCAATAGCATTGCTTTTTCCTAAGTGAAAGAAGCCAGATCCAAAAGGCTAAACATTGCATAATTTTCATAATATAATATTATGGCAAAGGAAAAACTATAGTGATGAAAAAACATGCCAGTTACTGGCAGTGGTTGAAGAAATTATATATATATCTTTCGTTGCTTTTTCTAGCTTCTAGTGTTTTCCAGCAAACCTTGGTGTTTATTGGCTTGTAGATGCATCACTCCAATCTCTGCCTTTGTCTTTACATGGCCATATTTCCCTGTCTGTGTCTCTGTGTCTCTTATTAAGACATCAGTCATATTGGATTAAGGGCCCATGCTTATGTCCTCACCTTAACTGATACATTTGCAATGACTCTTTTTTTCCAAATTAGTATGAATTCTGAGGTACTGAAGTTAAGACTTCAACATATGCATTTGAAAACAAAAAATTAATGTAGAACATAGAGCTAGTATTGGGAAAATACAAAATGAGCCTGGAAGATCTTGTAGTGCCAGAAACTAAGACGGTGCTAAAAATTGAAAGAATGGGTCATGTCAAAATAACACAGGAACCAAACT
>NW_026667883.1:0-1274 GCF_009828535.3 Hylobates moloch | reverse complement strand
TGCATAAGACTTAGGACAAAAAGTGTTTTGGATTTCTGACATTTTTTCACTCTGAAATATTTGTCATATACTTACTGGTTTAGCATCCCAAATCTGAAAGATTCAAAATCTAAAATGCTTCAGTGAGCATTTCTTTTCAGCATCAGATTAGTAGGCAAAAGTGGGAGTTGATAAGCCAAATATATTATTGCCCTTTTTTTTTTCTCACCACGTTTCTAGCTTGGTGATTAGTTTTCAGTCAATTCCATACTGGCTATGCTGCACTCATATATTTTTGAAGGCTTTGGGATGCCAGAAAGGCTGATTGCTATTTTCTATGTCATCAGAACTTTCCACCTTTTCATGGTTGCATCTTTTTCTCAGTGTTTCTGTTGTGGCAGTCATTAATAAGAGCCTGTCAGGTCAGATTTAGGACAGAATTTTCTAATTCTGCAAAAAATGTTACTGGGATTCTGGTAGGGGTTGCATTGAATCTGCAACTCACTTTGAGTAGTATTGTCTTTCTAACAATATTGATTCTTCCAATCCATGAAAATGAAGTGTCTTTCCATATATTGATATCATCTTTAATTTCTTTCAGCAATGTTTTGTAGTATTCAAGGTATAATCATTTGGCCTTTTTGGTTTAACTTATTCCAAAATATTTTATTCCTTTGATGTTAATGTGAATTGAAATTCTTTCCTTAATTTCCTTTCAGATTGTTCACTGTTAGTGTATAGTCTAAAGAATGATCTAGAAAGAGTGAAGGGGACAGGCAAAAGCTGGTGGTTTTAGAGCAGAAACATATTCCCTGTCCTGGTTTTTTATTTTCCCTCTCCCTTTGCAGAGGGCCGGTGGCTCTCCCCTGATAGCTAGATAGACTGCACTGGAAAACATATTGCCAAGGCTCCAGGGATCCACTTACCAGGGACTATGAAGCTCTTGATTATGAGATTTGTTCCACCAGTGGCTGAGTTGTGGATGAAACAGACATAGACCCCTCTGTATGTTTTAGTGATTTGGGGGATAAGGAACACTTGTGCTGATTGCTGGACCTTCCCATCAATCAGCCAAAATGCTCTGCCAGTGGGTGAGAGTCTGTGAGGCAGGAGAGCTTGGGGACTTCCCCTGTATGGTACTAGGTATATGAGGAAGAAATGGTGGGGGCATCCAGACCATCTGGAGCAAAGAGAATAAAGTCACAGGTGATATTGTCACAGGTGATATTGTCAGAGGGAAGTGAAACTCCTGGTCTGTGGAAGGGCCACAGTGACCCTGTGAGCCAAGTCGCAAC
>NW_026667882.1:976-1274 GCF_009828535.3 Hylobates moloch | reverse complement strand
TGCATTCCACTCCATTCCATTCCAATCCTTTACATTGCATTTCCATCCATTCCATTCCAGTCCATGCCATTCCATTCCATTCCATTCCGTTCAATTCCTTTATATTCCTTTCCATTCCATTATTTTCCTCCAGAAACCACTCTACTCCACTACAATCCATTCCATTCCATTCAATTCAAATCCCCACTTCTCCACTAGACTCCTCTCCACTCCACTGCCTTCCATTCGCTCCCATTCGTCTCAATTCCAGTCCATTCCATTCCATTCCATTCCATTCCATTCCATTCCATTCCATTCC
>NW_026667882.1:555-966 GCF_009828535.3 Hylobates moloch | reverse complement strand
CCATTCCATTCCATTCCATTCCATTCCATTCCATTCCATTCCATTCCCCTGTTTTCCACTAGATTCCCCTACACTACACTCCCATCCATTCCATTCCATTGCATTCAATTCAAGTCAACGTTTCTGCCCTCCACTCCTCTCCACTCCACTGCATTCCATTCCTTCCCATTCTTCTCCTATACACTCCACTCCAATACACTGCATTCCATTCCATTCCATTGCATTCCATTCCATTCAATTCAAATGCACACTTCTCCAATCCACTCCTCTCCACTCCACTGCATACTATTCCTTCGCATTCGACTCCATTCCCCTCCACTCCATTCCATTCCATTCCACTCCGTTTAACTCCACCCCACTCCGTTTCTTTCTTCTCCCTTCCACATCACTAAATTCCAATGCATTTTTTTC
>NW_026667882.1:0-545 GCF_009828535.3 Hylobates moloch | reverse complement strand
CATTCCATTCCATTCCATTCCATTCCATTCCATTCCATTCCATTCCACTACATTCCACCACTCCACTCCCTTTCTTTCTTATCCATTCCACTCCACTGCACTCCACTGCACTTTTTTCCATTCCATTCCATTGCATTCCATTCATTCCTCTCCGTTTCATTCCATTCCATTCCATTGCATTCCATTTTTTTCAACTCCACACAACTCCACTCCATTCCACTGCATTCAATTCCATTCCTTTCCCTTCCATTCCGTCCCATCCCATTCCACCTTAATCCAATCTGCTTCCCTCCATTGCACTCCACTCCACTTCACTCCACTCCATTCCATTCCTTCCCATTCCACTCCCATCCACCACACTCCTCTCCATTCCAATCTTTTCCAATACACTGCACTCCACTTCACTCCACTCCACTGCACTCTATTCCATTGCATTCCCTTCCATTCCATTCCTTATCATTCCATTCCATTGTATTTCATTCCATTCCATTACTTTCCATTCCATTCCATTTTACTCCCATCCACTCCCCTCCAATCCCCTGAAT
>NW_026667881.1:0-1274 GCF_009828535.3 Hylobates moloch | reverse complement strand
CATAAAAGTGGAATGTGGAAAGATTGGAAGAGGGGGCCAGGCATGGTAGCTCATGCCTGTAATCCCAGCACTTTGGGAGGCCAAGGTGGGTGGATCACCTGAGATCAGGAGTTCGAGACCAGCCTGGCCAACATGGTGAAACCATGTCTCTACTACACATACAAAAATTAGTTAGATGGACGTGGTGGCAGGAGCCTGTAATCCCAGCTACTCGGGAGGCTGAAGCAGGAGAATCACCTGAAACCGGAAGGTGGAGGTTGCAGTGAGCCGAGATTACACCACTGTACTCCAGCCTGGATGACAGAAAGAGACTCTGTCAAAAAAAAAAAAAAAAAAAAAAGGCTGGGTTCAGTGGCTCGCACCTGTAATCCTAGCACTTTGGGAGGCTGAGGTGGGTGGATTGCCTGAGCTCAGGAGTTCAAGACCAGCCTGGGCAACATGGTGAAACCCCATCTCTACTAAAAATACAAAAAATTAGATGGGCTTGGTGGCATGCGCCTGTAATCCCAACCACTGGGGAGGCCAAGGCAGAGAATCACTTGAACCTGGGAGACAGAGGTTGCAGTGAGCCGGAGATCATGCCACTGCACTCCAGCCTGGGTGATAGAGTGAGACACTGTCTCAAAAAAAAAAAAAAAGCTGTGCGCGGTGACTGATGCCTGTAACAATCCCAGCACTTTGGGAGACTGAGGCAGGCGGATCACCTGAGTTCAGGAGTTCACGATCAGCCTGGCCAACATGGTGAAACCCCATCTCTACTAAAAATACAAAAATTAGCTGGGCGTGGTGGTCCATGCCTGTAATTCCAGCTACTGGGGAGGCTGAGGCAAAATAATTGCTTGAACCTGGGAGGCGGAGGTTGCATTGAGCCCAGATCATGCCACTGCACTCCAGCCTGGGTGACAGAGCAAGACTCTGTCTCAAAATAAATAAATTAATTAATTAAATTTAAAAAAAAGATTGGAAGAAGGTTGGGATCAGGTTGTGAATGGCCTTGAACTTTAGCAAAGGAGTTGGTGTGTGCTGAGGGCAGCGAGCTAGGGTTGCTTGGAAAGATCTGGGCTGCAGAGCTAACATGAGCTGACAAAAGCAGGCAGAGGGACCTTGTAAGAGGGGTCCAGGAGGAGACTTCGAAGCTTCTCACAGGGCAGGGCCGGAGGGATGGAGGGCAGAGGGCAGAAAGGCAGAGCCCTTAAGGCTCAGGACTGAGGAACACAGGCATGAGGTGGGTGCGTGGTGGCTACTCCAGGTACCTGTGTGAATGGAGGAGCCCT
>NW_026667880.1:0-1275 GCF_009828535.3 Hylobates moloch | reverse complement strand
TTTTTTTTTTTTTTTTTTTGTATTTTTAGTAAAGATGGGGTTTCACCATGTTGGCCAGGCTGGTCTCGAACACCTGACCTCAGATGATCTGCCCACCTCATCCTCCCAAAGTGCTGGAATTATAGGGGTGAGCTACCATGCCCGGCCCACGCCTCCTCACTTTAACCCCTTCCGTGGCTTCTGGTTGATTATTCTATTCTATTCTATTCTATTCTATTCTATTCTATTCTATTCTATTCCATTCTCTTTTGAGACAGAGTCTTGCTCTGTTGCCCAGGCTGGAGTGCAGTGGTATGATCTCGGCTCACTGCAATCTCCGCCTCCTGGGTTCAAGCAATTTTCCTGGCTCAGCCTCCCGAGTAGCTGGAATTACAGGCACGCACCACCATGCGGAGGGAATTTTTGTACTTTTAGCAGAGATGAGGATTTACCATGTTGACCAGGCTGGTCATGAACTCCTGACCTCAGGTGATCTGCCCGCCTCAGCCTCCCAAGGTGCTGGGATTACAGGCATGAGCCACCACACCCGGCCTTCTGGTTGCATTTAGAATCTGAGGGAGGCTCTACAGGGTCGGGTCCCATCCACCTCACCATGCATCTCTGTGGCCTTGCTCCTCCTCACTTTTTATAGAGACGAGGTGTCACTGTGTGGCCGAGGCTGGTCTGAAACTCCTAAGCTTAAGCCATCCTCCTGCTTAGCCTCCCAAAACACTGGGATTATAGGCACGAGCCACTGTGCCTAGCCTGGGCCCTAGCCATGCGGGTCCCACTTGCTTCTTGAGCATAGCTAGCTTTTTCCATCTCAGGCCCTTTCCACATCGGCTTCTCCTGCCTGGATGCGTCCCCCACCCCCATACCTCCAGCTCCTCTCACGTCTCCCTCCTCCATCTGTTCCTCCAGGTGTCAGCTTAACCTGTCATTTCTCAGAGGACCCTCCCCTGACCTCTCAATCAAAAGTGACCTTGTCCTAGTTATTCCTGAGACTCGCCCACAGCAATGATCACCGCAAAGAGTTGTATTTGTTCTGGTTTCTTCGCCTCATGTCTGTCTCCTTGGTAGACTCAGCCCCACAAAGGCAGGGCCTATGCCTGCTGCATGCTTGCCGTGTAGCCCTGGCCCCACATCTTGTAAATGCTCAATAAATACTCATTGCTGAGTGGATGCATAAAGCATGCGTCAGGAAAGGGCCCATCCTGGGCACAGTGGCTCATGCCCGTAATCCCAGTGCTTAGGAGGCTGAGCAGGAGGATGGCTTGGGCTCGGGAGTTTGAGACC
>NW_026667879.1:0-1275 GCF_009828535.3 Hylobates moloch | reverse complement strand
GAAAGACAAAGAAAAAGGAAAAAAACCTATGAGTCTCTTCTGACCATTCCATCACTGTGCCTTAAACTCAGCTGGGCCTTCTGCACCATACCAAGGCTGCTACAGGAAACGCAAGGTAATCAACCATGCTTGGCATCTACCAAGCCTGGCCCAAGCCTGAGGACTGGCTCTGACCTCCTGTTATTGCTTTGGTCTTTTTGGCTTGCAGGTTCTTGGCTCTGCATATTTCGCCTAAGTGAGAGAAGCTCCTTCCTCACATCCTGGGCTCTCAGGGCCCTGTGGTTGAAACTCTCTTCTGCACCCCTCTTCCTGCATCCAGGGAAAAGAATCCTCATGCAATTGTGACTTATTTCCTACCAAATATAGTGCAGCATTCTTCAAAATCTATGAGTGCATTGAACTCAAGACAGTTTGGCAATGGAAAATGAGAGGTTTCCAGTCATCATCTGCCCAATCCGCATGTCCAGCTGGGGGTCTGCATTTCCATGAACAAATCAACAGAGCTTTTATTTGTCTCTTGCAGTTTCAAGTTCAATGTGTTCAGATGTCTTGTCACATCCATAAGAAAATACAATCTTGTGAATCACGGAAGGTCTAACAAATTAGATTTGGTGGCTCCTTTATTGCAAAAAGTCCTTGATTGGAGGTGACGGCTCGATAAATCTACATACTTGTGATCAGTCTCTTCTAAATAGCTCATAAACTGGTCATGGTTAAAGGCATGAACACAGATAAAATTAATAATTTTCATTGCTTTCTCCATCAACAGTATGTGGTAAACTGGACTTGCAAAGTCCATGAGATGAAGCATGAAGCAATGACAGCTGGGCCCACCAAATTTCTCTTGGCTTGAATACATGGATTTTTTTCCATACTCCGTCTCTCGCCAGGCTGGAATATGGCGACTCGTTAATGCAACTCACCTCCGGTTCAGGCCTTTTTCTGCCTCACCTTATAAATTTCTCGATCTCCTGACCTCGTGATCTGCCCGCCTCAGCCTCCCAAAGTGCTGGGATTACAGGCGTGAGCCACTGCTCCGGGCAATACATTGTTAAAGTCTTGTTTGCCTACTAATTCCCCTCTTTGCTCAGCCCTACGATGGGTGCTGGGGAAATAGAGATGACCCAGATCTGTTCATTCCCTCAGGTAGTTCTCAGTCTGGTTAAGCAGGCAAATACATTTTCTTTTTGTTTTTTGTTTTTTTTTTTTTGAGACGGAGTCTCGCTCTCTCCCCCAGGCTGGAGTGCAGTGGCACGATCTCGGCTCACTGCAAGC
>NW_026667878.1:0-1275 GCF_009828535.3 Hylobates moloch | reverse complement strand
TGCGCTACCATGCCTGGCTAATTTTTATATTTTTATTAGAGATGGGTTTCACCATGTTGGCCAGGCTGGTCTTGAACTCCTAATTTCAAGTGATCCACCCGCCTTGGCCTACCAAAATGCCAGGATTACAGATGTGATCCACTGCACCCAGCCCCAGGTTGCCTAATTAGGAGTTACTGAAATGGAAGACCAAGCAGGAAGCTGGTGGCTCAGAAGATGGGGCTTGTTCTTCATGTCCATGGTGTTCATTAGCAGAAGGTTCGGGCAAGTGCTTATCTTCATTGGAAGAGGATAATGGCTAATATCAAGACCAGGAAAGTTCAGTCACGTGCATAGGTCCCAGCCTCCAGGCCTCCACCTGACAATCTATGCCTTCCCCAATCTGCAGTGGTTCAGTATCTCTAAGTTTCCTTCTGGACTTAAGCAGGCCCCTTTGGGCCTCCACACACAGAGGGCCTGCTAAAAACCTTTTCACTAAGCTCCTAAGAGCTCCAGAAAGAAATCCCTGGAGGCTGAGCATGGTAGCTCACGCCTGTAATCCCAGCACTTTGGGAGGCCAAGGCGGGCAGATCACCTGAGGTCAGGGGTTCGAGACCAGCCTGGCCAACATGGCCAAACCCTGTCTCTACTAAAAATTCAAAAATTAGCTAGGCACGATGGCACATCCCTGTAACCCCAGCTACTTGGGAGACTGAGGCAGGAGAATTGCTTGAACCCAGGAGGCGGAGGTTGCAGTGAGCCGAGATCGTGTCACTGCACTCCAGCCTGGACGACGAGTGAGACTCTGTCTTAAAAAAAAAATCACTGGAGCCCTCCACCAAACCCTCATCCCCAAGGCTGGCTGGCCACTGCATTCCACCAGTGCTCAGACTGCACAGCACAGCTGCGCCCCAAGCCCAGAGGAGAATTTCAAAACAGGAGAGCTCACAACAGCCACCGCTCCTGTGTAAAATGTTACGGGAGGTGACAAGGAGGTCTGGAAAATCTGACATCCGGGCCACAGACCAGGCAGCTGGCTCGTATCCTGGCTCCTCCCAGTCCGGGGTAGGCTTCACAGGATCCCCGTCCTTCCAGCTACTGGTGACGGTGGAAACACCACACAAAAGAGAGCTGGCTTTTCGGGAGGTGCAAGTAGGGTCCTTTAGGACAGCAGTCCCTAATGGTCTCTAACCTTTTTGGCACCAGGGACTGGTTCTGTGGAAGACAATTTTTCCACGGATGGGGAGGGGAAAGGAGGAGGGGAGATTGAAGGGTTGGGATGGTTTGGGGATGAAA
>NW_026667877.1:0-1275 GCF_009828535.3 Hylobates moloch | reverse complement strand
TTAAAAACAGTGTGATAGAATACCTAGATTATAAGGAGAAAAAATTACTGATGCCTATTAAAAGAAAAACTCTAGATAAATTAAATTTAACAGTTTAATTGAGCAAAGAACGAGTCTCAAATTGGGCAGCTCCCAGAACCAGAACAGGTTCAGAGAAACTCTGGCATACGGTTTGATAACATTTATGGACAGAAAAAGGAAAGTGACATGCAGAAAACAAAGAGTGTACAGAAACAGCAGGATTGCTTACAGCTTGGTGTTTGCTTTATTTAAACAGTTTGTTAACAGCTGACTTCCTGTGACTTGCTGAAAATCTGTGATTGGTGTAAGAATAGTGTGTTTACACATCTAGTTAGGCTGAAGTTTACTTTGTAAGGGGAAACCTTTAGGCCAAACTTAAAATATTCATATGTAAGGAGGCAGAATTAGGCTAAATTTGTGCCCAATTTGCCTGACTTCCTCTTTTACTCAGGAGAGTGTGAAAGGAAAGTAAATCTCAGGACCCCCAAATCACTAAACAAAAGGGAAGAGACAAGCTGGGAACTGCATCACACAAACCTGCCTCCCATTTTGTTCCCAAATAAGATAGCTACAAAGACAAAAAAAGCTGCATACCTCCCTCACAATCCCCCCACTTAGAAATTCCTTGTGTGCCAGGCTACAGTAACCAAAACAGCATGGTACTGGTACCACAACAGAGACATAGATCAATGGAACAGAACAGAGCCCTCAGAAAGGATGCCGCATATCTACAACTATCTGATCTTTGACAAACCTGACAAAAACAAGAAATGGGGAAAGGATTCCCTATTTAATAAATGGTGCTGGGAAAACTGGCTAGCCATATGGAGAAAGCTGAAACTGGATCCCTTCCTTACACCTTATACAAAAAATTAATTCAAGATGGATTAAAGACTTAAATGTTAGACCTAAAACCATTAAAATCCTACAGGAAAACCTAGGCAATACCATTCAGGACATAGGCACGGGCAAGGACTTCATGTCTAAAACACCAAAAGCAATGGCAACAAAAGCCAAAATTGACAAATGGCATCTAATTAAACTAAAGAGCTTCTGCACAGCAAAAGAAACTACAATCAGAGTGAACAGGCAACCTACAGAATGGGAGAAAATTTTTTGCAACCTACTCATCTGACAAAGGGCTAATATCCAGAATCTACAATGAACTCAAACAAATTTACAAGAAAAAAACAAACCCCATCAAAAAGTGGGCAAAGGACATGAACAGACACTTCTCAAAAGAAGACATTTATG
>NW_026667876.1:0-1275 GCF_009828535.3 Hylobates moloch | reverse complement strand
CACTCTCACCTTTTAATCTTAGATCTACTATTAAATATATTCTACATTACTATCAATCCTTTGGTCAAAATTTCTTTACTCACATTTTGCTTGATGCACTTGTATAGACTGTTCAACAAAGTGTGAGTAGTGAATTCCTCAAACTCTTGCATATTTAAAATTACATTTTTGAACCTTGATGCTTGAAGTGTAGCTTGGGTAACGGGTGGGCTTTAAGCCAATTTTAGCATGCAAGGGGTTGAGTTTATTATGCATCAGCACCTCTGAAAATCGTGGGGATGCAGGCTTAATTTCAACACTATTCTAAATACTTGAAAGATATTATATAATTCTTTAATAAACTCCTGTGTCTACAAATGGTTCACATTAACTCAATATCCATGATTAAACATTTATAAAATCAAGGCACTGTTATTACTGGAGACTTGCTGGCTATTCTATGAGAGGAGGTATTGTTATTGTAATCTCACCCTCCCATAAAAGTGTATCATGTTACTCATAACCAGCCCTTCATAATCTATTCCTATTTTGGTATTTTAAAATAAGATATCTTTGAAACACTTGAATTCAAAGAGGGAATCTGAATAGTTTTTAAAATATCAATGAAATGCCATTTCTTCATGCTTGAACAACTAAAAACTGACTAAAGTGCTTCTCTTCAAACTTTCTGGAACACTTTTTATCTAAATTCTAAGAACAATCATAATAGATTTTAACCACAAATGTGAGAATATTCTAAATGTTAGGGTGGAAAAAATTTTTTAATAATTTTTTAGTCATTTTTTCATCATGGTGATAGTGTGCTAAATTTTTTTAAGTCAAATATTACTGTAGACATTTAAGTCAAGATTCTAAGGAGCTGTTCTAAAGTCCAAAATTTAGTTTCATATACACTGATATTTTATACATATTTGCATATAAAATTAATATATGTGGTCCACGTTTCAAATAGTTGAGAGATTATTATATCAAGGATTCTTGATTATATAAAATGCCAATTACTTGTAGGCACACATGCTTTAAATAATTACAAAGGCAGTTGTGGTTGATTCTGCTCTTGCTACTGGCATTTATATGGACATAATATTATGGTCTGAAGAATATCTAGGCAAATTTATCTCTCATATGATCAGAAGAACAATGCAAGATAGTTTATATCTGAAAGGAAAAACATCTTTATATGGTTCTGAAAGCCTAAATCGTTAACAACTTGGATAATAATTAGCATAAAAATACACAAACATGCCCTCTTCCTAGCAGTAAGTACACAGTGAC
>NW_026667875.1:0-1275 GCF_009828535.3 Hylobates moloch | reverse complement strand
ATTTCATTCATATGAGTTGAAGTCAGCTTATGCCCCATTTCACAGATGAGGAAACCAAGGCCCAGAGAGGTTAGGAATTTGTCCAAGGTCACACAGCTAGGAAGTAGGATTCAAACCCAGACAGCCAGGCTGTAACACCTAGGCTCTTCTCAGGCTAATGCCCTTCCCAGGGATCTGGGAAGCCCTGACCTGCAGCCTGTCAAGTTTGTTTACCCCCCAGCCTCCAGGACATTACATGTGCACCGGCGTGGGATCCTGGAACTGGCAGGAACTGTGGGTTGTGTTGGTCCCCGAACCCCCACGCCTATATGAAATATGGTTGCTTTTGTGGCTTGGGAGGCCATGGCCAGCCCCGTGATGCCATTGACTGGTGAGTGCATGCCTGGGACCAGGCTACAAAATCCCTCACACTCTGGGGTAGTAAAGGCTTATGAGGAAGTACCCAAAACTGAAGCTGGGGTTTGGTCCCAGGAGATCCCAGTGTGCAGTACTACTTTGCAGAGAGGCAGAGTCCTGTTGGATAACATGACCAATGAAGCCAGAACTTGATACCAGCTGCCCCTTACCTCGGCCATGGGCTGATTACGTTGCCTTAAAAAATTGGCCAGGAGCGGTGGCTGACTCCTGTAATCCCAGCACTTTGGGAGGCCAAGGCAGGCAGATCACTTGAGGTCAGGAGTTCAAGACCAGCCTGGCCAATATGTTGAAACCCCATCTCTACTAAAAATGCAAAAATTAGCTGTGTGTGGTGGCAGGCATCTGTAATCCCAGCTACTCGGGAGACCGAGGCAGGAGAATTGCTTGAACCCGGGAGGCGGGGTTTGCAGTGAGTTGAGATTGAACCACTGCATTCCAACCTGGGCGACAGTGCGAGACCCTGTCTCAAAAGAAAAAAATAATAATAATATAAAGTGACCAGGTGTGTTAACTCACACCTGTAATCTCACCACTTTGGGTCGAAGCAGGAGGATCACTGGAGCCCAGGAGTTTGAAACCAGCCTGGGCAACATAGTGAGACCCTTTCTCTATATTAAACACGCACGCACGCACGCTCGCACGCACGCACGCACGCAGCCAGACTATGCACTAGGAGCTGCCCTGGGAATCCCTTTGCGTTCTCACAACAATCCCATTTCACAGATGAAGAAACCAAGGCACAGAAATATTAAGTAACGTGTCCTGGTGCGGTGGCTCACGCCTGTAATCCCAGTACTTTGGGAGGCTGAGGCAGGAGTTCGAGACCATCCTGGCCAACATGGTGAAACCCTGTCTCTA
>NW_026667874.1:0-1275 GCF_009828535.3 Hylobates moloch | reverse complement strand
ATTCTCCAGCCTCAGCCTCTGAATAGCTGGGATTACAGATGCGTGCCACCACGCCTGGCTAATTTTTTGTATTTTTAGTAGAGACAGGGTTTCACCATGTTAGCCAGGATGGTCTCGATCTCCTGACCTCGTGATCTGCCCGCCTCAGCCTCCCAAAGTGCTGGGATTACAGGCGTGAGCCACCATGTCTGGCCTATTTATTTATCTATTTATTGAGATGGGATCTCACTCTCACCCAGGCTGGAGTGCAGTGGTGCAATCACAGCTCACTGCAGCCTCGACCTCCTGGGCTCAAGTGATCCTCCCACCTCTCAGCTTCCTGAGTAGCTGGGACTATAGGTGCACACCACCATGCCTGGCTGATTTTTTTTTTTTTTTTTTTTTTGTAGAGACAGGGTTTCACCATGTTGCCCAGGCTGGTCTTGAACTCCTGGGCTCAGTAATCTGCCTGCCTGAGGTTTCCAAAGTGTTGGGATTATAGGTGTGAGCCACCATGCCCAGCATTATCCCTTCTTTCGGAGCCACCTTATATCCTCTGCTTGCCTGGGGACGGTGCTGGTGTATGCCTGTTGTCCTCGCATTAACATTGACATCACCTGCTTTCATTCTCAGATGTCCTGGTCAGATGATAAACCATTTCACTCTGAAATGTTCTGGTTTGGATAGACAGATGAGGAAACTGAGACACAGAGAAGCCACATCACTTTCCATGGTCACCAAGCTAGTAAGATGTAAAGGTGGGATTCTTTCCTAGGAGTCTGATTCCAGGTCGTGTTGTCTGATCACTAAGTTCTGGTGCTTCACAGTTTAAGCCAAGGGAGAGATAATATAGAAAAACCACTCTTTATGTTTTTCAGCTTCAGTATTTAGTAAAAATCACTGCCAAGTTAGCATCTGAAGTAGGTTAATGTGACTCAGGGCAGTGGGAATGTGCTAGGTAAAGACTCACTGAAACCCTAAGTGTGTGTTCATTAGTAAACCTGGCCAACTAGTACCCTAGAACGATAGTAGCATTCACATGTGCATGGTGCTTTATAGTTTACAAAACCCCTTCTCCCATATTATTGTGTTGAAGCTTCTTGTGCACTCAGAGGTGGGAGGTGGATGGCCAGTGGTGGGATTTCCAGTTTATAGAGGAGGATGGGGTAATCAGCAGGGTGGTACAGTTGCCTGCCTGAGGCTTCACGGCTAGAAAAGAGGCAGATCCAGGATTCAACCCAGGTATTCTGCCTTGGCAATCAGTGCATTCCCACTTAGCACAGGTGCCTCTTAGCC
>NW_026667873.1:0-1275 GCF_009828535.3 Hylobates moloch | reverse complement strand
CTTCTTCTCTCAACTCATCAAAGTCATCCTCCATCCAGCTTTGTTCCGTTGCTGGTGAGGAACTGCGTTCCTTTGGAGGAGGAGAGGTGCTCTGTTGTTTAGAGTTTCCAGTTTTTCTGCTCTGTTTTTTCCCCATCTTTGTGGTTTTATCTACTTTTTGTCTTTGGTGATGGTGATGTACAGATGGGTTTTTGGTGTTGAAGTCCTTTCTGTTTGTTAGTTTTCCTTCTACCAGACAGGACCCTCAGCTGCAGGTCTGTTGGAGTTTACTAGAGGTCCACTCCAGACCCTGTTTGGCTGGGTGTCAGCAGCGGTGGCTGCAGAACAGCGGATTTTCGTGAGACCACAAATTCAGCTGTCTGATAGTTCCTCTGAAAGTTTTGTCTCAGAGGAGTACCCGGTTGAATGAGGTGTCAGTCTGACCCTACTGGGGGGGTGCCTCCCAGTTAGGCTGCTCAGGGGTGAGGGACCCACTTTAGGAGGCAGTCTGTCTGTTCTCAGATCTCCAGCTGCGTGCTGGGAGAACCACTACTCTCTTCAAAGCTGTCAGTCAGACAGGGGCATTTAAGTCTGTGGAGGTTCTTTGCTGAGTTTTTGTTTGTCTGTGCCCTGCCCCCAGAGGTGGAGCCTACAGAGGCAGGCAGGCCTCCTTGAGCTGTGGTGGGCTCCACCCAGTTCGAGCTTCCTGGCTGCTTTGTTTACCTAAGCAAGCCTGGGCAATGGCGGGCGCCCCTCCCCCAGCCTCGCTGCCGCCTTGCAGCTTGATCTCAGACTGCTGTGCTAGCAATCAGCGAGACTCCGTGGGCATAGGACCCTCCGAGCCAGGTGCGGGACACAATCTCCTAGTGTGCCGTTTTCCAGGCCCGTTGGAGAAGCGCAGTATTAGGATGGGACTGACCCGATATTCCAGGTGCCGTCTGTTTCCCCTTTCTTTGACTAGGAAAGGGAACTCCCTGACCCCTTGCACTTCCCGAGTGAGGCAATGCCTCGCCCTGCTTCGGCTCGCGCAGAGTGCGCTTCACCGTCTGTCCTGCACCCACTGTTAGGCACTCCCTAGTGAGATGAAACCGGTACCTCAAGCAGAAATGCAGAAATCACCAGTCTTCTGTGTCGCTGGGGCTGGGAGCTGGAGACCGGAGCTGTTCCTATTCGGCCATCTTGGCTCCACCTCAATATTTGACATCTTTTTCAGTGCTGTTCTTTTACATTATTCTTCAAAATAAGCCTTTTTTTTTTCTGTTCCAAAGCTTATCTGGACGGTATATTATTCTTTTT
>NW_026667872.1:0-1275 GCF_009828535.3 Hylobates moloch | reverse complement strand
CCAAAAAAGATAATTTCAGACCAATATCCTTGATGAACATTGATGCAGAAATCCTCAACAAAATACTGGCAAACCAAATCCAGCAGCACATCAAAAAGCTTATACACCATGATCAAGTGGGCTTCATCCCTGGGATGCAAGGCTGGTTCAACATATGCAAATCAATAAATGTAATCCAGCATATAAACAGAACCAAAGACAAAAACCACATGATTATCTCAATAGATGGAGAAAAGGCCTTTTACAAAATTCAACAACCTTCATGCTAAAACTTTGAATAAATTAGGTATTGATGGGACGTATCCCAAAATAATAAGAGCTATCTATGACAAACCCACAGCCAATATCATACTGAATGGGCAAAAACTGGAGGCATTCCGTTTGAAAATGGGCACAAGACAGGGATGCCCTCTCTCACCACTCCTATTCAACATAGTGCTGGAAGTTCTGACCAGGGCAATCAGGCAGGAGAAGGAAATAAAGGGTATTCAATTAGGAAAAGAGGAAGTCAAATTGTCCCTGTTTGCAAATGACATGATTGTATATCTACAAAACCCTATCGTCTCAGCCCAAAATCTCCTTAAGCTGATTAGCAACTTCAGCAATGTCTCAGGATACAAAATCAATGTACAAAAATCACGAGCATTCTTGTACACCAATCACAGACAAACAGAGAGCCAAATCATGAGTGAACTCCCCTGCACAATAGCTTCAAAGAGAATAAAATACCTAGTAATCCAACTTACAAGAGATGTGAAGGACATCTTCAAGGAGAACTACAAACCACTGCTCAATGAAATCAAAGAGGATACAAACAAATGGAAGAACATTCCATGCTCATGGGTTGGAAGAATCAATATCATGAAAATGGCCATACTACCCAAGGTAATTTATAGATTCAATGTCATCCCCATCAAGCTACCAATGACTTTCTTCACAGAATTGGAAAAAAACTACTTTAAAGTTCATCTGGAACCAAAAAAGAGCCCGCATCACCAAGTCAATCCTAAGCCAAAAGAAAAAGCTGGAAGCATCACGCTACCTGACTTCAAACTATACTACAAGGCTACAGTAACCAAAAGAGCATGGTACTGCTACCACAACAGAGACATAGATCAATGGAACAGAACAGAGCCCTCAGAAATAATGCCACATATTTATAACTATCTGATCTTTGACAAACCTGACAAAAACAAGCAATGGGGAAAGGATTCCCTATTTAATAAACGGTACTGGGAAAATTGGCTAGCCATATGAAGAAAGCTGAAACTGGAT
>NW_026667871.1:0-1276 GCF_009828535.3 Hylobates moloch | reverse complement strand
TCCATTTCATTCCATTTGGTTCCATTCCATTCTTTTCCATTCCATTCTTTTCCATTCCATTCAACTCCACTCGACTCCAGTCCATTCCACTCTGCTCCACTACATTCCACTCAACTTCATTCCACTCCACTCAACTCCAATGCCTTCCACTCCACTCCATTCCACTCCTTTCCAATCCACTCCACTGTGTTCCTTTCCTTTTGATTCCATAACACTTCATTCCATTCTACTCCACTCTACTCCCGTCCACTCCACTCCACTCCATTCCACTCCAATCCACTCTATTCCACACCTCTCCATTCCACTAAACTCCAATAGACGCCATTCCTCTCCACTTCACTCCAATCCATTCCATTCCACTCCGTTCCACCACAGTGCACTCCACTCCACTCCATTCCACTCTGCTCAATTCCACTCCACTCCACTCCATTCAATTCGATCCTTGTCCATTACACTCCCTTCCACTGCAGTCCACTCCACTCTACTTCACTCCACTCCATTCCATTCCATTCCATTCCACTCCACTCCATGCAACTCCACTCCACGCCACTCCTTTCCACTCCACTCCACTCCACACCTTTCCCTTCCGTTTCATCCCATTCCATGCCACTGTAATCCACTACAGTGTACTCCACTCAACTGCACTCCACTACACTCCACTGCTATACATCCCATCCCATTCCATTCGACTGCATTCCACTCCACTCCATTCAACTCCACTCATTCCCGTTCCATCTGATTCCTTTCCACTCATTTCCACTCCACTCCACTCCATTCTATTCCATTCCTTTCCATTCCATTACACTCCATTACACTCCACTCCACTCCACTGCAATCCACTCCACTCCACTCCACTACACTCTACTCCACTCAACTCCACTCAATTCCATTCCATTACTTTCTTTCAGCAGGATCTCACACTGCATTGATGTGGCCCAATGGACCCAGGGTGCATTGATGTGACACAATCGCAGCTCACATTTCACCATTCCATTCCACTCCACAGCACTGCACACCACTGCCGTCCATTCCAGTCCACTCCATTCCCCTCAACTCAACTCCATTCCATTCTATTGCACTCCCTTCCATTCCCCTCCATTCGACTCTACTCCACTCCATTCCACTCCATTCCATTCCATTCCATTCCATTCCATTCCATTCCATTCCATTCCATTCCATTCCATTCCATTCCAGTATATTCCATTGCATTATATTCCAGCCCCTCCACTCATCTCCAATCCACTGCATTTCATTCCTCTCCACTCCATTCCACTCC
>NW_026667870.1:0-1276 GCF_009828535.3 Hylobates moloch | reverse complement strand
TCCTTTTTCCACTGTGGGCCCATTAGCACTCAGATTGTCCCCCTGCAGTTTCTGCAGAAAGAGTGTTACATAACTGCTCTATCAAAAGTAAGCTTCAACTATGTTAGTTGAATGCACAGAACAGAAAGTAGTTTCACAGAATGCTTCCGTGTAGTTTTTATTTGAAGATATTCCTTTTTCCACTATAAGCCCATTAGTGCTCTGAATGTCCACTTGCAGTTTCTACAGAGAGAGTGTTTCCGAACTGCTCTATCAAAAGTAAGCTTCAATTCTTTTAGTTGAATGCACAGAACAGAAAGAAGTTTCACAGAATGCTTCTGTGTAGTTTTTATTTGAAGATATTCCTTTTTCCACTATAAGGCCCTGAGCGCTCAGAATGTCCACTTGCAGTTTCAACAGAAAGAGTGTTTCAGAACTGCTCTATCAAAAGTAAGCTTCAACTCTGCCAGTTGAATGCACAGGACAGAAAGAAGTTTCACAGAATGATTCTGTGTAGCTTTTATTTGAAGATATTCCTTTTTCCACTATAGGCCCCTTAGCGCTCGGAATGTCCCCTTGCATTTTCTACAGAAAGAGTGTTTCATACCTGCTCTACCAAAAGTAAGTTTCAACTCTGTTTGTTGAATGCACAGAAAAGAAAGAAGTTGCACAGAATGCTTCTGAGTAGTTTTTATTTGAAGTTATTACTTTTTCCACTATAAGCCCGTTAGCACTCAGAATGTCCCCTTGCAGTTTCTACAGAAAGAATGTTTCATAACTGCTCTATCAAAAGTAAGCTTCAACTCCGTTAGTTGAAGGCACAGAACAGAAAGAAGTTTCACAGAATGCTTCTGTGAAGTTTTTATTTGAAGCTATTCCTTTTTCCATGGAAGGCCCCTTAGCGCTCAGAATGTCCCCTTGCATTTTCTTCAGAAAGAGGGTTTCATCACTGCTCTATCAAAAGTAATCTTGAACAGTTTTAGTTGAATGCTCAGAACAGAAAAAAGTTTCACAGAATGCTTCCGTGTAGTTTTTATTTGAAGATATTCCTTTTTCCACGGTAGGCCCCTTCGCGCTCAGAATGTACCCTTGCAGTTACTACAGAAAGAGTGCTTCATAACTGCTCTATCAAAAGTAAGCTTCAACTGTGTTAGTTGAATGCGCAGAACAGAAAGAAGTTTCACAGAATGCTTCTGTGTAGATTTATTTGAAGATATTCCTTTTTCCACTAAAGGCCCCTTAGTGCAACGAATGTCCCCTTGCAGTTTCTAAAGAAACAGTGTTTCAGAACTGCTCA
>NW_026667869.1:0-1276 GCF_009828535.3 Hylobates moloch | reverse complement strand
AGTGGGTAGCCTCCATATTGATTAAGAAGAGGATGGACTTACCTTCCTTTGTGGGAGTTACCTAAAGCTCGGCGTCTGTGATGGTCTACAGGGCTTCCGAGGTGATCGGGCAGCGTGTCTTCAGCCGCTAAGCCGAGATCTGGGAAGGAGTCAGAGAGCCTTGAGCCAGAGTTCCAGGGGCTCTGGGAGTGGCTGCCAGGTTAGTTGGACAGTCAGATTTCCAGTGGGGTCCTGCAGAGATGGGACATGCCTTAGGAGGAATCCTGGGCTGCGGGCATTCCTTGGCCTGGTGGCCAGATTTCTGGCACTTGTAGCAAGCTCCTAGGGGAGGTGATTCTGGAGGAATGCATGGCCACTGCAGTTTAGGCGTTTGGGAGATCTTGTGTGCTGGAGATGTGGCTGGGGTTTGTCTCACAGCGGAGGCAAGGAATTGCAACTCAGAAATATGTTGCTACTTGGCTGCCTCTACTCTATTATTGTACACCTTGAAGGGGAGGTTAATCAAGTCCTGTTGTGGGGTTTCAGGGCCAGAATTTAATTTTAGGAGTTTTATTTAATGTTGGGAGCAGATTGGGTAATAAAATGTATATTGAGAATAAGACTGCCTTTTGACATTTTAGGGTCTAAGGCTGTAAAGTATCTCAAGGTTGCTGCCAAATGAGCCATGAACTAGGCTGGAGTTTTATATTTGATGAAAAAGAGCCTAAACACTATCAGATTTGGGATAAAGAAAAAGGCACACTAACCTTGACTATGCCTTTAGCTCCAGCCACTTTTTTAAGAGTAAATTGCTGGGCAGTTGGGGGAGGGCTAGTCACAGAACGAAACTGAAAGCCAGACCAGGTGTGAGGAGGGGAGGTGATAAAAGGATTATAGGGTGGAGGAGCAGAGGCTGAGGAAGAATTGGGAGTAGCTCAGCCTGGCGAGGAGGGGAGAGGTCAGATGGGTCTGTAGAAAAGGAAGATTAGAAAGACTCAGCAACGCTTGGGGTTGGGACTGAGGAGACAGTTGGGAGGGAAAGAAGGAAGATTTGGGATGAGTTGCATTGGGAACAGAGACTAGAGAGGGACTGATGTGCAAAAGAATGCCTGGACATCAGGCACCTCAGACCATTTGCCTATTTTACGACAAGAATTCTTTAGATCTTGTAGGATGGAAAAATTGAAAGTGCTGTTTTCCGGCTATTTGGAACTACTGTTGAGTTTGTATTGGGGTCAAGTGGCATTGCAGAAGAAAATAAGATGCGAGATGCTTAGATTTTAGGTCAGGTGAGAGT
>NW_026667868.1:0-1276 GCF_009828535.3 Hylobates moloch | reverse complement strand
GCTTCTGGGAGTCACCACACTGATGATGATGAAGATTCTGGGAGTCACCACCCCGAGGATGACGAAGATTCTGGGAGTCCGCACCCCGAGGATGAATTTTCTGGGAATCACCACCCCAATGATTAAGCTTCTGGGAGTCAACACCCCGATGATGCAGCTTCTGGGAGTCACCAACCCAATGACGAAGTTTCTGGGAATCACCGCAACGATGATGAAGCTTCGGGAAATCACCACCCTGATAATGAAGCTTCAGGAAGTCACCACCCCCATCATGATGAGGCTTCTGAGAATCACCACCCCAATGATGAAGCTTCTGGGATTCACCACCATGGTGATGAAACTTCTGGGAGTCACCACCCCGATGATGAAGCTTCTGGGAATCACCACCCCAATGATGAAGGTATAGGGAGTCACCACCCCCGATGATGAAGCTTCTGAGAGTCACGACCCTGACGATGAACCTTCTGGGAACCACCACCCCGAAGATGATGGTTTTGAGAGTCAACACTCCGATGATGATGAAGCTTCTGAGAGTCACCACCCTGATGATAAGGCTTCTGGGAGTCCCCAACCCGATGATGAAACTTCTGGGATTCACCACCCTGATGATGAAGATTCTGGGAGTCACCACCATGGTGATGATTTAGCTTCTGGGAATCACCATCCTGATGATGATGAAGATTCTGGGAGTCACCACCATGGTGATGATTTAGCTTCTGGGAATCACCATCCTGATGATGATGAAGCTTCTGGGAGTCACCACCCCGATGATGAAGCTTCAGTGAATCACCACCCTGATGATGAAGCTTCTGGGAGTCACCACCCCGATGATGAAACCTCTGGGAGTCACTACCCAATGATGAAGCTTCTGGGAATCAACACCCTGATGATGAAACTTCTGGGAGCCGCCACCTCGATGAGGAAGATTTGGGAAGCACCACCATGATGATGATGCTTCTGGGAGTCACCACCCCGATGATGACGAATCTTCTGGGAGTCACCACCCCAATGATGATGAATCTCATGGGAGTCACCTCCCCGATGATGATGATGCTTCTGGGAGTCACCACCCCGATGATGAGGAAGCTTCTGGGAGTCACCACGCGGATGATGACGAAGCTTCTGAGAGTCACCACCCCGATGATGAACTTTCTGGGAATCACCACCCCGATGATGAAGCTTCTGAGATTCACTACCCCGATGATGAAGCTTCTGGGAGTCACCATAACGATTATGAAGCTTCTGAGAATCACCACCCTGATGATGAAGCTTCAGG
>NW_026667867.1:849-1276 GCF_009828535.3 Hylobates moloch | reverse complement strand
GAAAGGTGGGGCAGGGCCGCTGTGGGGGCGGGGCCGCTGTGGGGGCGGGGCCTTGTGAGCCAGTGCCTGGACTCCCACATCACAAATGGAAGGGCTGCGTGTGGGGGGAACTCAAGGCCCGATTGGTTCCTCCTAAGCAGGACGCGATCTGGTTGGCAGGGTAACCGGCCTTCAGTTAGAGCCTTCAGTGGGTGCCTTCAGTTGGTGGCAGTTGGTTGCCTTTCCTGGAGAGAGGTGGCAGGTGCTCAGCTCTGCAGGCGTGGGGGCAAGCGAAGGCCCAAGCTGCCCGAGAAGAGCAGAGGTGCCCCGTGGGGACCACGCTGACTTGTTGCCTGTGCACCAAAGCCAGCCCCAGGCAGGGCCCACGCAGGGCTTCTGCGGAGCCGTCTTGCGACTCTGACATCTATGAGTGGGCAGCCAGGAAAGG
>NW_026667867.1:0-839 GCF_009828535.3 Hylobates moloch | reverse complement strand
AGGGAGTTTAGGATTGTTCTGAGGCAGTGCAAGCCATTGAAATTCACACACGAGGGGGTAGAAAAGAGAATCCACATGTTCTGATCCCTCCATGTTTTGGGTATAACTTGGTCCTCCTTAATTTGCACCATTTTTGGCGTCAGAGAAAACTGGATTTGAATCTCATTTCCATCACTTTATGATATGATGGTGAATGCGTTTTTAACTTGTCTGGGCCTCAGTTTGCTCATCTATAGAAGATGTGATTGTTATAAGGCTTCCATAAGGTAAGTGTGTAAAAACATGGCAAAATCCTTGTAATTTAAAAGACAGGGTTGCTATGAGGCTTCTATAAGGTAAGTGTGTAAAAGACTGGACACAATGTCTACCATTTTGTAAATGTTCAACATGTGGAGGAGGATTATGTTTCTCTCTCTTTTTTTTTTTTTTTTTTTTTTTTGAGACGGCGTCTCGCTATGTCACCCAGGTTGGAGTGCAATGGCATGATATCAGCTCACTGCCACCTCCACCTCCTGGGTTGGAGCGATTCTCCTGCCTCAGCCTCCTGAGTAGCTGGGACTACAGGCGCCTGCCACCATGCCCAGCTAATTTTTATATTTTTAATAGAGACGGTGTTTCACCATGTTGGCCACAATGGTCTCAATCTCTTCACCTCATCATCCGCCTGCCTCCGCCTCCTAAAGTGCTGGGATTACAGGCGTGAGCCACTGCGCCCAGCCTCTCTCATTTTTTAGACCATTAGTTTTTAGACCAAGTTTATAAAATTGGGGATACTCGTATTTCTTAGACAATCAAACCAATGATCAGAAAGAGTAAATAAATCACCATAGTCACAAAGC
>NW_026667866.1:0-1276 GCF_009828535.3 Hylobates moloch | reverse complement strand
AGTTCTGGACTCATGACTTTGAGGCTTTAAAAAATACTTTAACAAATGTACTGTTGAGAATGGTCGCCTGGGCAGCGATTATAATGGAAGTTCTTTGTGTTGTCTTTCAAAATGTGCCAGACCATGTGGGGCGCTGGTGCTTTGGGGCACCAGCCCCTGCCCCTCTCTTGGGGAGGAGCTGGATGGAACGCAAGTCCAGCACTCACAAAGGCTCATCCTGAGTTGTTTGCCCAGGAAGCATCGGTGAGAACCATCGTGTAGGAAGAGACCGGGCAGACAAAGTGGGACCATCTCAGCAGCCCCTATCGGTCAGGGGACCTGCCCCTTCCTTCCAGCCTTCCCTGTTCACAGAGGATGCTGCAGGCCACCAGGGTGCTGTCCCCCCAATGCCATATTGGCATTCAGAACAGATGCCATGCTCTGTTCTAGGGGCCTCCTTCTGCCCCCACATCACCCACTGAATCTCTCTAACATCCCCCACGTGGTGATCAGTTTCCCACATGCTCAGGGGGTTCTGCGCCCTGCCCCAAATCTTACAGCTGATGTGGGGTAGAGACAGAATCCCACCCAGGTTTGGCTCTCAGGAGCATGACCCAGGATGGGAGAGCGATTTGTGCTTTGCAGAGAAGTGAACTCAGCAGTCAGGACGCAGGGTGCACGTTCTCGGTGGCCGCACGTTCTCGGTGGCCCTACGTTCAGCTCTACATGCATGACCCCAAACTTCCTAAAGGCTCATGAAGCAAATAAAACCACAAGTCCTGCCCTCGAGAGATCCTTATCTGGGCCCAGAGCAGCCACTCTACAGAAGTGCGAAGGAGAAGAACGAGCAGAGCCAGTCCTTCCTATCCTCCCTCCCATCCTCCCCACCTCCCACATCTTCCCCATGCTTCCTGAGTCTTCTCCATGTCCCTCAGCCCTCTTCTGACCAGATCCAGCCTCACCCCATCACCATTTCTATTCAGCGGTCACAGTCTCCACTGACACCTGCTGGGGTACTTGCCTTTTAACAAGGCATCCAAAATAAGGAAAAACTTTTCAGAGCCAAAGGAGAGAGGTGGGAGCGTTGCTGCCTCAGGCACCGCATGCAGGGAGGGGTATCGGGGCCCCTCTTGGGAAGTGTGTCCCCGCGTGTCCAAGGCCCTGCAGCCACAGTCCAGCCCCACCCCTGAAAAGCATGTGAGGCCCAGGTGCTGGTGCCGGAGGCTAACCCTCCATCAGAGCCCACGGCCGCCCACTCACGGGCACAGAGGATAACCCTCCATCGGAGCCCATGGCT
>NW_026667865.1:0-1276 GCF_009828535.3 Hylobates moloch | reverse complement strand
ATCGCCACACTGACTTCCACAATGGTTGAACTAGTTTACAGTCCCACCTTTTTTTTTTTTTTTTTGAGACAGAGTCTTGCTCTTTCACCCAGGCTGGAATGCAGTGGCATGATCTCAGCTCACTGCAGCCTCTGCTCCCAGGTTCCAGCAATTCTCTTGTCTCAGCTTCCCAGGTAGCTGGTATTACAGGAATGTGCCACTATGCCTGGCTAATTTTTGTATTTTTCGTAGAGATGGGGTTTCACCATGTTGGCCAGGCTGGTCTAAGTGGTCAGTTCTTAAAGTACAAGTGGTGAGCTCCATTTTCACTCAGATTACACCAAGTTCATCATCACTGATAATTAGCTGACAAAGAATTTTTCTTCTGTTGGCCTGGATGCTTTTTCTCTAATTTCTTGCATTGTATGAAAGAGAAGGTCTCTGAAGTAGCAAAAGATGAAGAGGATCCTAAATGCTTTTTGGAACAGTCTAGGAAGAATTCGGTTTTAACAGTGCTTTCTTAGGGTTTGTCAATCCTAGAGTACAAAGGAGCAGAAGAAACCGCTAGAATAGAAAACCTAAAGTGGTGGGAGAATGGGAGAATGGCCAGGAAAGACTTCATAAGAAAAGGGGAAGGGAAGGAAATTAAAAAGACTCTTGAGCGTTCGAAGAAAAAATACTGTAAATTTGAAAGAAGGCAGTAAAAATCATTTTTATATCAACTTTCAAGACTATGCAGGCATATTATGAAGAACTGCCCACATGCCAAATAGCATATTACGTAGGGTGAAAAAATGAATCTTTAAACAGGACATGACACATACTGGATGGCCAGCAATATATCCTAGACCACCAGAATATTAGTATCATTGCAGCTAGAGACAGTAAAAATACGAACTTGTTAGCAACAGATGAAAGTCAAATGTGTACACCTACTGAAGTCAATGGTTATTCCATAATTCCTGTCAATGCCCAATCACTTCATCAAGGGCTTTGACAGAGGTACTGGCTTCTCCCAATGTATGTACTTCAAAAACTCACTCTACAAAGCCTCTCATCTCTGCTGCCATTGAGGGAACTAGATTGGAATCCCCTTGGAAGTTGTCATTGCAGTGCCCTCATCAGTCAAGAAGGTTGCTGTTGGGCAGCATGAGGCATCCCCTCCCTGTAGATGGGCTTTATGGCTGGCCTCTTAGGATTCAGAGTCCCTGCTGGCTGAATAAATGAAAGACCATGAAATTGAACTCAAGTTACCATACAGTAGGTAAAGAAAGCACAGAAACTGGGCCACCAAAGC
>NW_026667864.1:0-1276 GCF_009828535.3 Hylobates moloch | reverse complement strand
GAGTGCAGTGGCGCAATCTCGGCTCACTGCAAGCTCCGCCTCCCGAGCTCACGCCATTCTCCTGCCTCAGCCTCTCCGAGTAGCTGGGACTACAGGCACCCACCACCACGCCCGGCTAATTTTTTCGTATTTTTAGTAGAGACAGGGTTTCACCGTGGTCTCGATCTCCTGACCTCGTGATCCGCCCGCCTCGGCCTCCCAAAGTGCTGGGATTACAAGCGTGAGCCACCGCGCCCGGCGAGAGGTAGATTCTTGTCTTCCTAAGACAAATCTGAATTAGTCCCAAGATCACATCATCAGTGACTTCATGTCCTCCCTCCCCTTCGTCCCTGTTTAGATTCCATGGTCAGAGTCCTCTCTCCCATGTGTACACCTTTAGCAACCTCCCCCTCTTACTTCCTCACACTCCCTGGGCAAAACCACAACCTGGTGATAATTCCAATTTGCTGCCTGGTAGGCACCTGCACCTGTCCAGCCAAATGAGGCTGGCATCACATTAACAAGTTTCACTTTCAAATTCACAACCACAAACCTCACATGGAGTCTTCATGCCCCTTGGCAATCATGCAACATTTATCCAGGTTAATTTCTCCTTTCATTTTCCAAGCAGTTATTTTATAACCTCTGCTTTCTGCTCAAACCTCCAACACCTCCTCCCTTCCCCTCACTTCCAGTTAATGGCTTTCTTTCGGTTCACTGTGAATATTGACACAATCAGCAGAGAAGCTGTGTGATCTCCCCCCTCCCCACACCTATCTATCGTTCTCTAAATCCCCATGCTCTGGGCTCCTGCCTACTATTATAGACAAAGCATCTCTGCTATCAGAGCCCAGCCCTCTGCCTGTGCACTTGATCCAGTCCCCCCTGATTACTAATGGATATCACTCAGAAATTCTCTCCTCTCTCTGCTACATCAGGGTTTTCTTTTTTTTTTTTTTTTTTTTTTGCTCTCTGCTGGATCATTCCCATTAGAATATACATAAGGTAGGCCAGGCGCAGTAGCTCACGCCTGTAATCCCAACAGTTTGGGAGGCTGAGGTGGGTGGATCACCTGAGGTCAGGAGTTCGAGACCAGCCTGCCAGCATGACCAACATGGTGAAATCCCATCTCTACTAAAAATACAAAAATCAGCCAGTCATGGTGGCACATGCCTGCAATCCCAGCTACTTGGGAGGCTGAGGCAAGAGAATCGCTTGAACCCGGGAGGCGGAGGTTGCAATGAGTCAAAATCGTGCCATTGCACTCCAGCCTGGGCAACAACAGTGAAACTCCATC
>NW_026667863.1:0-1276 GCF_009828535.3 Hylobates moloch | reverse complement strand
ACCTAACCCCGCCCCGCGCTGGGCTGTCGTCGGCGAATGCCTGAATGCAGCAACGTCTGGGATCGGCAGCGCCAAGGGCAGCCCGCGCCTTATGAGAGCTGCTGTTGGCTGAGCGAGACTCTCGCCTCCGTAGTTCTCGTGTGTCTTTGGCCGCACGCCCTCTCGGGAGTTGTAGTTTCCGTTCAACTCCCACCTTGGAGCAACAGCTTAGAATCCCACGAGGCAGGGGCGAAGTGTGGGCGGGGAAACTGAGGCCTGGATGGGGTCAAGGGGCAGCTCGGCTCCTAGGGATGGTCTGGGAGGATAGTGGGAACTCTATAAATATTTGTGCATCAAACTGTACAGGGTTTCCTCCGTTGGCTCCAGGCCAGGTCAGGGTTAATTCCCTTGGGCCTCAGTTTCCCTACCTGTGCAATGGCAATAAAGTGTTCCTACTTTAGACGGTTCACTGAGAGTCTTAGGTAGAGCTAGGCATATCTCTAGGTGCTTATTAAGTCCCCTCACCTCTGTCCTCTCCCCTGAGCGCCACCAGCCTAGCCTGGGTATCTCCCCATCCCAGCCTCTTCCGGTCATTGCAAACCTCCTCACTTCCCCAGGTCCACGGAGGATCCCAGCCCCGCACTTGCTGTTGTGCAGGCAATCAGTAACTTATTCAGTGATGCATTCATTAATTCAACATTTACTCAGCAACCTACAGTGATGGTGAATAAAACAGGCCAAGTATCCCTTGCATTCAGATAGAGACAGGATTTAGTAAAATATAATAAATAACGTGGCCAGGCGCGGTGGCTTATGCCTATAATCCCAGCACTTTGGGAGGCTGATGCGGGCAGAGCATGAGATCAGGAGATCGAGACCATCCTGGCTAACACGGTGAAACCCCGTCTCTACTAAAAACACAAAAAATTAGCCGGGCGTGGTGGCGGATGCCTGTAGTCTCAGCTACTCAGGAGGCTAAGGCAGGAGAATCTCGTGAACCTGTAAGGTGGAGGTTTCAGTGAACCAAGATCGTGCCACTGCACTCCAGCCTGGGCAACAGAGCGAGACTCTGTCTCAAAAATAAAATGAAATAAAATAAAATAAAATAAATAACAACATTAGAAAGTGACAAAGCTATGGAAGAAGAAAGAGCAGAGAGGCTAAGTGACATGGGGAGAAGGGGAGAATGGCAGTATCAGATGGGGAGGTCAGGGAATACAGTGAGGAAAGATTCAAGCAAAAATCCCGTTAGGAGTGGTGGCTTATCACTGTAATCCCAGCACTTTGGGTGGCCGAG
>NW_026667862.1:0-1276 GCF_009828535.3 Hylobates moloch | reverse complement strand
GTCCGCTTGCAGTTTCTACAGAAAGAGTGTTTCAGAACTTCTCAATCCACCGAAATGTTCAACTCTTTTAGTTGAATGCACAGAAGAGAAAGAAGTTTGGCAGAATGATTCTGTGTAGTTTTTATTTGAAGATATTCCTTTTTCCACTATAGGCCCCTTAGCGCTCCAAATGTCCATTGCGGTTTCTACAGAAAGAGTGTTTCAAAACTCGTCAATCAAAAGTATGCTTCAACTCTGTTAGTGGAATGCACAGATCAGAAAAACTTTCGCAGAGTGCTTCTGTGTAGTTCTTATATGAAGATATTCCTTTTTCCACCATAGGCCACTTAGCGCTCGGAATATCAGCTTGCAGTTTCTACAGATAGAGAGTTTCAGAGCTTCTCAATCCAGAGTAAAGTTCAAATCTGTCAGTTGAATGCACAGAACAGAAAGAAGTTTGGCAGAATTATACTGTGTAGTTTTTATTTCAAGATACACCTTTTTCCACTATAGGCCTTTAGTGCTCCGAATGTCCCATTGCAGTTTCCACAGAAAGAGTGTTTCAAAACTCCTCAAACAAAAGTAAGGTTCACCTCTGCTAGGTGAATGCACAGATCAGAAAGAAGTTTGGCAGAATGCTTCTGTGTAGTTTTTAATTTAAGATATTCCTTTTTACACTATAGGCCCCTTAGCGCTCCAAATCTCCACTTGCACTTTTTACAGAAAGAGTGTTTCAAAACTCCTCAATCAAAAGTAAGGTTCAACTCTGCTAGTTGAATGCACAAATCGGAAAGGAGTTTCACAGAATGCTACTGTGCAGTTTTTATTTGAAAATATACCTTTTTCCACTATAGGCCCCTTAGCGATCCTAATCTCCGCTTGCAGTTTCTACAGAAAGAGTGTTTCAAAACTTAACAATCAACAGTAAGGTTCAACTCTGTCAGTTGAATGCACAGAACAGAAAAAAGTTTGCAGAATAATTCTGTGTAGTTTTTATTTCAAGATATACCTTTTCCACTATATGCCCCTTAGCGCTCGGAATGTCCCCTTGCACTTTCTACAGAAAGAGTGTTTCAAAACTCCTCAACCAAAGTAAGGTTCCCCTCTGCTAGGTGAGTGCACAGATCAGAAAGATGTTTCACAGAATGCGTCTCTGTAGTTTTAATTTGAAGATATTCCTTTTTCCACTATAGGCCCCTTAGTGCTCCGAATGTCTGCTTTCAGTTTCTACAGAAAGAGTGTTTCAGAACTTCTCAATCAACAGTAAAGTTCAACTCTGTTTGTTGAATGCACAAAA
>NW_026667861.1:0-1276 GCF_009828535.3 Hylobates moloch | reverse complement strand
AGTAGCTGGGACTACAGGCGCCCGCCACCACGCCCAGCTAATTTTTTTGTATTTTTAGTAGAGACGGGGTTTCACCGTGGTCTCGATCTCCTGACCTCGTGATCCACCCGCCTCGGCCTCCCAAAGTGCTGGGATTACAAGCGTGAGCCACCGCGCCCGGCCTGTAGTTTCAATTATGCTTATGTTACTCATAGGTCATTAAGGCTTCATTCATTTATCAACTTTGTTGTGTTTCACTTTGGATAGCTTCTATTATGTCTTCAAATTCACTGATACTTTTATCTGATGTGCCTAATCTACTTATACTATCCAGTGAATTTCTCAGTTTTTCAATTCCCAGCATCCAAAGACTGTCCATTATTTTCTTAATTTTAAATTTAAAAACGTGTATGTGTAACACATTTTCTTTATCCAATCTGTTATTGGTAGGCATTTAGGTTGATTCTTTGTCTTTGTTATTGTGAATAGTGCTGCAATGAACATTTGTGGGCATGTGTCTGTATGGTAGAAT
Source organism: Hylobates moloch (assembly GCF_009828535.3). NCBI lineage: Eukaryota > Metazoa > Chordata > Mammalia > Primates > Hylobatidae > Hylobates > Hylobates moloch. The sequence goes on along the minus strand of NW_026667861.1, from coordinate 765 downwards.
GATTTGTATTTTAGGAAGCTAATTTTATTTTAAATTTTAGATTCAGGAGATACATGTACAGATTTGTTACATAGATATGTTGTGTGATGTTGAGGTTTGGACTTTGATTGAAGCCGTCACCCAGATAGTGAACATAGTACCTAATACGTAGTTGTTCCACCTTTACTCCCACCCATCCTCCTCCTTTTTAAAGTCCCCAGTGTCTACTGTTCCCAATATTATGTCCAAGTGCAACCAGTGTTTACCATTTATAATTGAGAACATGTGGTATTTGGTTTTCTGTTTCTGTGTTAATTCACTTAGGATAATGGCCCCTAGCTGTGTCCATGTTGCTGCAAAGGACATAATTTTGTTCTTTTTTATGGCTGCATAGTATTCCATGGCATATATATGCATTTTCTTTATACAGTCAACCACTGATAGGCACCTAGATTGATTCTATGTCTTTGCTATTGTGGATAGTGCTTTAATAAACATGCAAGTGCAGGTGTCTTATTGGTAGAATGATTTATTTTCTTTGGGATATATACCCAGGAATCATCCAGAGAGTTTCTCCAGGTGGAAAACCAGGGCAATCCTTTCTCTTAGGGATCACAGTCCTTTGCTGCCTCTTGTCCAATATCTGAAAATAGTTGTTTCACATATTTTTGTCAAGCTTACTAGTTGCTTACCGGGGAAGGATAAGTTTGATACCAACTATTCATGATAGCTACAAGTTGGGGTTTACCCTTTTTATGGAGTAATTTAATTCCAACACCACTTAGG
>NW_026667860.1:0-1277 GCF_009828535.3 Hylobates moloch | reverse complement strand
TCCCTTGCAGGGATCCAGATGAGAGATAACGGCAGTTTAGATGAGGGTGGTGGCACTGGAAGGCAGTGAGGAGTGGCCAATTCTGAATATATTTTGAATGTAGGATTCCTGAAAGACTACATATATTATGTAAGAGAGAGAGGGAAAAAGAGAGAGTATTCAGGATGACTCCAATGCCTTTGCTTGAATAACTGGAGCAATGGAGCTGCCCTGAGATGAGAAAGACTGCAGGGGCTGCAGGTTGGAAAGATCATGAGTTCAGTTTTGGATATGCCACATTTGGATGGAAAGTGAGCAAGTGGGGCTATGAGTCTGAAGCTCAAGGAAGTAGTCCATTTGAATGTACAAATATGGGAGTCATTAGCCATATAGAAGGTATTTAAAGCCATAAAATTGGGAGACTTGAGGAGATCATCAATAAAATAAGTTTCTGTATCTGTTCTTAAAGTACAGAATTTGTCAGTAAATTCCCATTACATCAATTATAAGAAGCACTTAACTCAATCCTAGGGGTTTCAGAAATATAGTAGCTTGGTAATCTGGGAACCAGACAAAGACTACCAAATAAATCTAGGGTCACATCAGACTTCACTCCTCATATACAATCCACTAAGCAGTCCTGTGGGTTCTACCGCTGTAGCATATAACAAGTCTATCTATTTCTCTCCATCTCTTTTACCACTCCCTAATTCTAAGCCACTATTGTCTCTCATCTGGATTATAGCAATAACTTCCTGTCTTGGTATTGCTACTTCTACTCTTACCCTGCTATAGACCATTCTCCACCACAGTGCTCTTTCTAAAACACAGATCAGATCAATCACTTTCTTGCTTGCAATCTTCCAGTGGCTTCCCAATCCACTTAGAACACAAGGTAAACTCCTTATCAGGGTTTATAAGACCCAACTTAATTTCGCTGCTGATGGCCTCTCTGATTACATCTCCTCACTTGAAAACTCTGTCTACAATGTTTCCGGTATACTAGCCTTCTTCTGGTTGCCTGACCATGCCAAGACTGCTGGCAGAAATGCAAGGCATTTGCACTTCTGGTCCCTTTGTCTGGAAAGTCCCATTTCAAATGTTTCTTCCTTAGAAAGTCCTCCTGAAGTTCCTCTTATCTGAGTCCCTATGCCTGAATTTGCATTTGCCCTAGATGATGGCACCAGAACATACTGGAAAATTTCTGGAAGTCACCACAGGAAGTCCTATCATTAGACTTTGTTACCACTAACTCTGATATTTACCTGTTACCTCATAACACACAGTCTTCTTTCCTG
>NW_026667859.1:0-1277 GCF_009828535.3 Hylobates moloch | reverse complement strand
TGATCTTTGCTCTTTGGGCTAGCACAAAATTTCAAATCCTACGACCATGCATATTGGCAGGGTCCTGGTATGTCATGGTATATCACAGCAGTGACAACATTAGAGATACTAAGAAGTACCTGAGCCTGAGCTATCTCAGTTACTCTGCATGAGTGGAGAACTGAGAGACAAGGTCAGAGCAGTAATCCGACAGGCCATGTGTGTGAAAGACTGGACCACAGGAAGTGGGTTTGCTTCTAAATGCAAACCTGGCTGGGAGATGGCCAGGGAAGAAATGATTGCAATCTAACAGATAAGCATAGAATTGGGGATGTGCAGATAGTGCAAAGTAACACAACCAGAGACGTGGAGGGTGAAGTGAGAGATCTTAAGTGGGGGCAGTGCTGGTCCCCTAGGGGTGTTTGGACACATGTTATGGAACAAAGGCATGCTGTGTGTGCATACGTATGATTGTGTGTTTCCCACAAACTAATCAAGGAAAGTGACTGGTATCAGGTAGCTGAGAGCCAGATTTGCTAAACATCCTGCAACATGCCAGACAGTCCCATGCAACAGGGTACCCATACTGAGAGACACTGGAGCAACATTCCACAGGTACTGAACTCCCCACACATCTATCTCAGGATACTGAGGTGGGATGAGGCAATGACAACAAGCAGTCAGACACAATATTAAGCATTTTACTGAGAAAAAGCCCTGCACAGGTATTGGGTTATCTGGGTCTCAACCTGTTTATGCCTCTAAACACCTTGCTGATGAAAAGAACATTTCACCTCCTTGGGCCTCTGCATTTCCTCGTCTGTTAAATGAAGCGGTTTTTACTAGATAAGTGGTTTTCAATCTTTAGTTTTCAGCAACAAATCCCTTTCTTCAAATGGAATCTCAATATAGAGCACAGGCAAAAGCTGAGATGCTCTGGCCACAGAGGAGAGGTGTGAAGAGGCCCTCCCATTCCTCAAGGGGTGACCCTAAGGCATCTCCCTGAACCCAAGATCCAGCTTTGAAAAAGACACCCCATAGTAGTTGGGATCCCTTTCAACATCTGTGTTCTAATTTTTTTTTTTTTTTGACACAGAGTCTCGCTCTGTCGCCCAGGCTGGAGTGCAGTGGCACGATCTCAGCTCACTGCAAGCTCTGCCTCCTGGGTTCACGTCATTCTCCTGCCTCAGCCTCCCGAGTAGCTGGAACTACAGGTACCCACCACCAGGCCCAGCTAACCAGGATGGTCTCGATCTCCTGACTTTGTGATCCGCTTTGGCCTCCCAAAGTGCTAGGAT
>NW_026667858.1:0-1277 GCF_009828535.3 Hylobates moloch | reverse complement strand
GGCCACCCCCCTGCCCCGCACAGGCACCCCTCTGCCCCACAGGCCACCCCCCTGCCCCGCACAGGCACCCCTCTGCCCCACAGGCCACTCCTCTGCCCCACAGGTACTCCTGTGTCCCGCACGCGCCCCTCTGCCCCTCAGGCCAAGCCCCACTTTCCTGTGTTTGACGTGTTGGGCTCCCAGAAAAGGTTCTGCTTTGAAACCGCTGGGGCCCAGAGTCCTTTTCCGGGACTGAGGTCTGTGACTCTGAGAGGTGGCCACAGAATGTCCTGCATGTGAGGGGCTGGTCTGGGGTGGGAGCAATATTGGGGTAAGGATGGGGGTCCCCACATGGCCCACATGTTCCCCAGCCTCAGGTCCCCGCCTGCCCCCATTAGACGGGTGCCTGGAGCCCAGTCAGGCGTTGGATTTGGCACCAAACCTGCCGACTCCAGGGACTTGCCTGGTCCCCTCCACCCCTGGAACTCCTGGACAGAAAAATTACTTTCAGATGCCCTTCCTGGGCCCCTGGAAGCATCTGGGTTCCCCCACCTCTTGAGCAATTGGGGGTGACAACTGTGCCACTGTTTGCCACCACCAGCCGAGATAGGCAGGGTCTGGGCTGCCTGAATGCACACGGTGGCCGGGGCTAGATCAGTCCAAGAGTGGCAGTACCCATCGGGGCGGCTTCCAGCGCTGGAGGCTTTTCCTGCTGTCGGGAAAATGTAGGGAGGCGAGGCGCGAGGGTGGTGGGACTGGTGGTGCAGGAAGCTGCTCTGGGGGTTGAGTCAGTGGGCCACCCTCGAAGCCTGTGGAGTTCCCTGGGAAGCTGTCCTGACACAGGCCCAGGCCAGGTCCCCGCACGGCCAAGCTGACCAGCAGCCCCTGTCTGGAATTCTCAAAGTGAGGAGGCTGGGACTGGAGTGACAGTGCCTGGCTGTGCTAAGCCCAGGCCCTGGTCTTGCAGACCTCTCCCTCCCAGCCCCCTTTAACCACGTCACTCCCGAACTGGGTTCCGCACCCGGCTCAGCCACAGCCAGCCTCCACCTCACTGAGCTTCCGATTCTCCGCCTGGCTGGGGATGACAGCAGTGCCCGTGTGGTGGGGTGGGGTTGTCAGGGTGGCATGGTGCCCGCCAGGCAGTGTTCACTGCTGCTGCTGCTGGGGAGGGTGCAGGCTGGTGGCCCCCATCTAAGCCCAGGTCCCCTGGGCTGTTGGCAACTGCTGCTCCGGTTCTGCTGGCCGAACCCCTCCTGCCCTGGGAAGCCGCTTCCCATGCTGTTGGGCACCATTTCTCG
>NW_026667857.1:0-1277 GCF_009828535.3 Hylobates moloch | reverse complement strand
GAAATCCCGCCTTCCGGCGCCCGCTGTTGGCCTTGGCCGCAGCCAGGGCGCTCCAAGTAGGAAGATAAGCGGGATTGCTGGAAGCAGAAGAGTCGGGAGGAGTGGGAAGGGCTCCTCTTCCCCATTGGCTGCGCCCACGGAGCAGCCTCGTTGCGATTGGCCGTACGCGGGGTGGGGGGGGGCAGTCCCGGGTCGGCCCGCCCCTCGGGCCGCGAGAGGCGCCGGGATGGCGGGCGCAGGCTGTGCCAGCAGCTCCTGGGAGGCTGCGTTCGGACACCGGCGGGGTGAGGCGGTCGGGCCCTGCGCGTCAGGTCCTGGTCTAGGGCACCGGGGCGGCCGGTGGCGGGGGCGGTGTGGGCGCGGGGCTGGCGGGCGGCCAAGCCTGGGAGGCGGGCGTGGGCGCGGCGGCCGCACTGGGGCCTGCGCGGACCGCCCGCGGCGCAGCCTCGGGCTTCTCTCCATCTCTTAAGTGGTGGTGGCTGTGGGTTTTTCTGCAGGCGATCCTTTTGAGTAATTTGTTTCATGGACGCGCCCTGCTGTGGGGTAAAGCGGCAGATTCATGCTGCTGCTGTCATTTGTTGTTAAAACGATGGACTCCCTGTCGTGTGTGTGTACCTTTTGGATTTGACGGCAGGGGGATGACATTGTGACTTGGCTTCCTGTGACCGTCCATTCTCAAGGTCTCCTCAGCATGGTGCAGAAACTCGGCACACCCTGCCTGCCGTGGAAGGAGGCTTTCCCTTCCCCACCTCCCTCTCCCTCCATCTCTTCCCTCTTTCCTTCTCTCTCCTTCACTCCCCTCCCCCAGCTCTTCTGTCCCCCCTTTCTGTTCTCTCTCTCTCTTTTTCCTTTTCTGCAGTAAACCTTTCGGGAGTGTCTTTGTAAACTATCAAAAAGCGTTAGGTCTTCAACATGTATGTTTACTTGCAGGCCTGAGACCTGGGAGGAAGCTGGAGAAAAGATGCCTTCTGAATCTTTCTGTTTGGTTGCCCAGGCTCGCCTTGACTCCAAATGGTTGAAAACAGATACACAGGTGGGGTTTGACATGTCTTTTTCTTGGTGTGTTTCTGCTTCCATGTTTAAATTTCTCGTGTAAGGCTTTTTTTAGGGTATGTAAGGGGAAGTCAATTGTATCTTGCTGAATTAGAGGAGCAGGTTTATTTCCTGTAACTTAAAATGTAACAGTTTTTATGGCTGTTTTTGTAGATCATGCACGGCTGCCTTTTAATTAGTTTCTTGCAAGTGCACGAAACTTGAGATCTATTAATAGGCAAAAT
>NW_026667856.1:897-1277 GCF_009828535.3 Hylobates moloch | reverse complement strand
CCGTGTAGTTTTTAGGGGAAGATATTTCTTTTTTCAACATAGGCCTCAATGTTCTCCAAATATCTACTTGCAGAATCTACAAATAGAGTGTTTCAAAACTGCTCAATCAAAAGTAAGGTTCAACTCTGTTAGTTGAATGCACAGATCAGAAAGAAGTTTCACAGAATGCTTCTGTGTAGTTTTCATTTGAACATAGTCCTTCTTCCACGATATTCCTCATAGAGCTCCAAATGTCCACTTGCAATTTATACAGAAAGAGTGTTTCAATACTCCTCAATCAAAAGTAAGGTTCAACTCTGTTAGTTGAGTGCACACATCAGGAAGAAGTTTCACAGAATGCTTCTGTGTAGTTTTTATTTGAAGATATTACTTTTCCCACT
>NW_026667856.1:726-797 GCF_009828535.3 Hylobates moloch | reverse complement strand
CACGATAGGCCTCAAAGAGCTCCAAATGTCCACTTGCAGATTCTACAAATAGAGTGTTTCAAAACTGCTCA
>NW_026667856.1:0-648 GCF_009828535.3 Hylobates moloch | reverse complement strand
TTATACAGAAAGAGAATTTCAAAACTCCTCAATCAAAAGTAAGGTTCAAATCTGTTAGGTGAATGCACACATCAGAAAGAAGTTTCACAGAATGCTTCCGTGTAGTTTTTAGTGTAAGATATTTCTTTTTTCACCAGAGGCCCCAATGTTCTCCAAATGTCCACTTGCAGATTCTACAAATAGAGTTTTTCAAAACTGCTCAATCAAAAGTAAGTTTCAACTCTGTTAGTTGAATGCACAGATCAGAAAGATGTTTCCCAGAATGCTACCGTGTAGTTTTTAGTGTAAGATATTTCTTTTTTCACCAGAGGCCCCAATGTTCTCCAAATGTCCACTTGCAGATTCTACAAATAGAGTGTTTCAAAACTGCTCAATCAAAAGTAAGGTTCAACTCTGTTAGTTGAATGCACAGATCAGAAAGAAGTTTCACAGAATGCTTCTGTGTAGTTTTCATTTGAACATAGTCCTTCTTCCACGATATTCCTCATAGAGCTCCAAATGTCCACTTGCAATTTATACAGAAAGAGTGTTTCAATACTCCTCAATCAAAAGTAAGGTTCAACTCTGTTAGTTGAGTGCACACATCAGGAAGAAGTTTCACAGAATGCTTCTGTGTAGTTTTTATTTGAAGATATTACTTTTCCCACT
>NW_026667855.1:0-1277 GCF_009828535.3 Hylobates moloch | reverse complement strand
ATCTTCAAATAAAAACTACACAGAAGCATTCTGTGAAACTTCTTTCTGTTCTGTGGATTCAACTAACAGACTTGAAACTTACATTTGATTGAACAGTACTGAAACACTCTTTCTGTAGAAACTGCCAGTGGAAATTCTGAGCGCTAAGGGGCCTATGGTGGAAATAGGAATATCGTCAAATAAAAACTACACAGAGGCATTCTGCGAAACTTCTTTCTTTTCCGTGCGTTCAACTAACAGTGTTGGACCTCACTTTTGATACAGTAGTTCTGAAACACTCTTTCTGTAGAAAGTGCAAGTGGACATTCGGAGCGCTAAGGCGCTTACGGTGGAAAAAGGGATATCTTCAAATAGAAACTACGCAGAAGCAATCTGTGAAACTTCTTTCTGTTCTATGCATGTAACTAACAGAGTTGAAGCTTACGTTGGATTGAGCAGTTCTGAAACATTCTTTCTGTAGAAACCACAAGTGGAGATTCAGAGCGCTAGGGGGCATACAGTGGGAAAAGGGATATCTTCGAAAAAAAACTACACAGAAGAATTCTGCGAAGCTTCTTTCTGTTCTGTGCACTCAGCTAACAGATTTGAAGCTTACTTTTGATTGATCAGTACTGAAACACTCTCTATGTACAAACTGCAAGTGGACATTCAGAGAGCTAAGTGGCCTATAGAGGAAAAAGGAATATCTTCAAATAAAAACTACACAGAAGCATTCTGCGAAACTACCCTCTGTTCTGTGCATTCAACTAATAGAGTTGCTCCTCACTTTTGACTGAGCAGTTCTGAAATACTCTTTCTGTAGAACCTGCAAGTGGACATTCGGAGGGCTATGGGGCCTATAGTGGAAAAATTATATCTTCAAATAAAAACTACACGGAAGCATTCTTTGATACTTCTTTCTGTTCTGTGCATTCAACTAACAGGGTTGAACATTACTTTTGGTTGAGCAGTTCCGAAACACTCTTTCTGTAAAAACTGGAAGAGGCCAGTCGGAGCCCTAAGGGTCCTACAGGGGAAAAAGGAATATCTTGAAATAAAAGCTACACAGAAGCATTCTGCGAAACATCTTTGTGTTCTGTGCACACACCTAACAGAGTTGAAACTTACTTTTGATTGAGCAGATCTGAAACATTCTTTCTGTAGAAACTGCAATTGGACATTCTTTGCCCAAATTGGCCAATAGTGGAAAAAGGAATATATTCAAATAAAAACTACAGAGAAGCATTCTGCGAAACTTCTTTCTGTTCTGTGCATTCAACTAACAGAGTTGATCCTCA
>NW_026667854.1:0-1277 GCF_009828535.3 Hylobates moloch | reverse complement strand
GCTTAAAGGAGCTGATGGAGCTGAAAGCCAAGTTTCGAGAACTACGCAAAGATTGCAGAAGCCTCAGTAGCAGATGCGATCAACTGGAAGAAAGGGTATCACTGATGGAAGATGAAATGAATGAAATGAAGAGACAAGGGAAGTTTACAGAAAAAAGAATAAAAAGAAATGAACAAAGCCTCCAAGAAATTTGGGACTATGTGAAAAGACCAAACCTACGTCTGATTGGTGTACCTGAAAACAACGGGGAGAATGGAACCAAGCTGGAAAACACTCTGCAAGATATTATCCAGGAGAACTTCCCCAATCTGGCAAGGCAGGCCAACGTTCAGATTCAGGAAATACAGAGAACACCACAAAGATACTCCTCAAGAAGAGCAACTCCAAGACACATAATTGTCAGATTCACCAAAGTTGAAATGAAGGAAAAAATGTTAAGGGCAGCCAGAGAGAAAGGTCGGGTTACCCACAAAGGGAAGCCCATCAGACTAACAGCTGATCTCTCGGCAGAAACTCTACAAGCCAGAAGAGAGTGGGGGCTGATATTCAACATTCTTAAGGAAAAGAATTTTCAACCCAGAATTTCATATCCAGCCAAACTAAGCTTCATAAGTGAAGGAGAAATAAAATACTTCACAGACAAGCAAACGCTGAGTGATATTGTCACCACCAGGCCTGCCCTAAAAGAGCTCCTGAAGGAAGCTCTAAACATGGAAAGGAACAACCGGTACCAGCCACTGCAAAAACACGCCAAATTGTAAAGACCATCGAGGCTAGGAAGAAACTGCAGCAACTAACGAGCAAAATAACCAACTAACATCATAATGACAGGATCAGATTCACACATAACAATATTAACGTTAAATGTAAATGGGCTAAATGCTCCAATTAAAAGACACAGACTGGCAAACTGGATAAGGAGTCAGGACCCATCAGTGTGCTGTATTCAGGAAACCCATCTCACCTGCAGAGACACACATAGACTCAAAATAAAGGGATGGAGGAAGATCTACCAAGCAACTGGAAAACAAAAAAAGGCAGGGGTTGCAATCCTAGTCTCTGATAAAATAGACTTTAAACCAACAAAGATCAAAAGAGACAAAGAAGGCCATTACATAATGGTAAAGGGATCAATTCAACAAGAAGGGCTAACTATCCTAAATATATATGCACCCAACACAGGAGCACCCAGATTCATAAAGCAAGTCCTCAGTGACCTACAAAGGGACTTAAACTCCCACACAATAATAATGGGAGATTTTAACACCCCACTGTCA
>NW_026667853.1:0-1277 GCF_009828535.3 Hylobates moloch | reverse complement strand
GGAAAGCAGAGTCCATAAGGCAGGATATGTCATAGTCACTCTGAATGTTGTTACTGAAAGTGGGCACCTCTCTCCAGGCACACATGCTTAACTAGCTGAACTGATAGCTCTTACAAGAACTCTTGAATTAAGCAAGGGACTTGCTTGGACTGACTCCAAGTATGCTTTCTTAGTTCTCCGTGCTTGTTGCAGGAAGTCACGGACACTGAATGGAGGGACGAGCTGGAGCCATGGCAGAGGAACGTAAATTGTGAAGATTTCATGGACATTTATCACTTCCCAAATAATACCTTCATAATTTCTTACACCTGTCTTACTTTAATCTCTTAATCCTGTTATCTTCCTAAGCTGAGGATGTATCTCACCTCAGGACCCTGTGATACTTGTATCTAACAGTACAAATTGATTGTAAAACATGTGTGTTTGAACTATGTGAAATCAGTACACTTTGACAAAGAACAGAATAACAGCGATTTTAGGGAACAAGGGAAGACAACCATAAGGTCTGACTGCCTGCGGGGTCAGGCAAAAAGAGCCATATTTTTCTTCTTGCAGAGAGCCTGTAAATGGACGTGCAAGTAGGGAAGATATCACTAAATTCTTTTCCTAGAAAGGAATATTAATATTAATACTCTGGGAAAAGAATTGCATTCCTGTGGGGGTGTCTGTAAACGGCTACTCTGGGAGTGTCTGTCTTATGTGGTTGAGATAAGGACTGAAATATGCCTTACTCTCCTGCAGTACCCTCAGGCTTATTAGGGTGGGGAAAAAAACCCGCCCTGGTAAATTTGAGGTCAGACCAGTTCTCTGCTCTCAAACCCTGTTTTCTTTTGTTTAAGATGTTTATCAAGACAATACGTGCACAGCTGGACATAGACCCTTATCAGTAGTTCTGTTTTGCCTTTTGTCCTGTTTCCTCAGAAGCTTGTGATCTTTGTTCTCCTTTTTGCCCTTTGAAGAATGTGATCTTGTGACCTACTTCCTGTTCTTGCACTCCCTCCCCTTTTGAAATCCTTAATTAAAACTTGCTGGTTTTGTGGCTCAGGTGGGCATGACGGTCCTACTGATATGTGATATCACCCCCAGAGGCCAAGCTGTAAACTTCCTCTCTTTGTACTCTTTATCTCTCAACTGGCTGACACTTATGAAAAATAGAAAGAACGTACATTGAAATATTGAGGGCGGGTTCCCCTGATACATGTTCATGCTGCAATTTGGAAGGAAACAGTTTTACCACTAATGGATCTCCTATAAAATACCATCAGGAAATTAACAGG
>NW_026667852.1:0-1278 GCF_009828535.3 Hylobates moloch | reverse complement strand
CCCCCCCAACCCCGTGTCAGGCACACCCACACCCTGTGTCAGGCACACCCTACCCTCTCAGGCACACCCCACCCTCTCGTTTCGGGCACACCTTACGCTCTCATTTCAGGGACATCCCACTTTCTCGTTTCAGGGACACCCCACCCTCTCAGACACCCCCGCCTATCATTTCAGGCACACACATTCTCATTTCAGGGACACCCCACCCTCTTGTTTCAGGGACACCCCACCCTCTTGTTTCAGGGACACCCACCCTCTTGTTTCAAGCACACACCCTCTTGTTTCAGGCACACCCCACCCTCTCGTTTCAGGGACACCCCACCCTCTCGTTTCAGACACACCCCATCCTCTTGTTTCAGGCACACCGCACCCTCTTGTTTCAGGGACACACACTCTCTTGTTTCAGGCACACCCCAGCATCTTGTTTAAGGGACACCCCACCCTCTTGTTTCAGGCACACCCTACCCTCTTGTTTCAGGGACACCCACCCCCTTGTTTCAGGCACACACACCCTCTCCTATCAGGCAGACCCCACCCCCACCCTCTCGTTTCAGGCACACCCCACCCTCTCGTTTCAGGGACACCTCACCCTCTCAAGGACAGCCCACGTTCTTGTTTCAGGGACACCCCACCCTCTTGTTTCAGGGACACCCCACCCTCTTGTTTCAGGCACACCCCCCCCTCTTGTTTCAGGGACACACATCCTCTTATTTCAGGGACACCACACCCTCTTGTTTCAGACACACCCACCCTCTTGTTTCATACACACCACACTCTCTTGTTTCAGGGACACCCCACACTCTCATTTCAGGCACACACACCTTCTCATTTCAGGCACACCCCACCCTCTCGTTTTAGGGTCACCCCACCCTCTCGTTTCAGGGACACCCCACCCTTTTATTTCAGGGACACCACACCCTCTCATTCCATGCACACCCCACCCTCTTGTTTCAGGCACACCCCACCCTCTAGTTTCAGGGACACCACACACTCTCGTTTGGGGCACACCACACCCCATCGTCTCGTTTCAGGCGCACCGCACCCTCTTGTTTCAGGGACACACACCCTCTCTTTTCAGGCACACCCCACCCTCTCTTTTCAGGCATACCCTACGCTCTCATTTCAGACACGCCCCACCCTCTAGTTTCAGGGACACCACACCCTCTCGTTTGGGGCACACCACACCCTCTCGTTTCAGGCACACTCCACCCTGTCATTTCAGGCACACCCCACCCTCTTGTTTCAGGGACACCCACCCTCTTGTTTCAGGCACACCCC
>NW_026667851.1:0-1278 GCF_009828535.3 Hylobates moloch | reverse complement strand
TCTAGTTTTTATTTGAAGATATTTCCTTTTTCACTCTTGGCCACAGAGCTCTCCAAATATCCATTGGCAGATTCTACAAAAAGAGTGTTTCAAAATTGCTCATTCAAAAGAAAGGTTAAACTCTGAGTGAGGAATGCACATATAACCAGGAAGTTTGTCAGAATGCTTCTGTGTAGTTTTTATGTGAAGATATTTCCTTTTTTACCTTTGGTCACAAAGCGCTCTAAATGTCCACTTGCAGATTCTAAAAAAAAGAGTGTTTCAAAACTGCTCAATCCAAAGAAAGGTTAAACTCTGTGAGATGAATGCACAGATCAGAAAGAAGTTTCTCAGAATGTTTCTGTGTAGTTTTTATATGAAGGTATTTCCTTTTTAACTATATGCCTCAAACCACTACAAATGTCCACTTGTAGATTCTACAAAAAGAGTGTTTCAAAACTGTTCAATCAAAAGAAACGTTCAACTCTGTGAGACAAATGCACAGATCACAAAGTAGTTTCTCACAATTCTTCTGTCTAGTTTTCATTTGAAGATATTTCCTTTTCCACTATATGCCGCAGCGCTCTCCAAATATCCAGTGGCAGATTCCACAAAAAGAGAGTTTCAAAACTGCTCAATGAAAAGAAAGGTTAAACTCTGAGTGAGGAATGCACAAATAACAAGGAAGATTGTCAGAATGCTTCTGTGTAGTTTTTATGTGGAGATATTTCCTTTTCCACAATAGGCCTCAAATAGCTCCAAATATTCTCTTGCAGATTCTACAAAAAGAGTGTTTCAAAACCACTCAATCAAAAGAAAGGTTCAACTCTGTGAGACAAATGCACAGATCACAAAAAGTTTCTCAGAATTCTTCTGTCTAGTTTTTATTTGAAGATATTTCCTTTTCCACTATAGGCCGCATGGCTCTCCAAATATCCAAAGGCAGATTCTACAAAAAGAGTGTTTCAAAACTGCTCAATCAAAAGAAAGGTTCAACTCTGTGAGATGAATGCAGAGATCAGAAAGAAGTTTCGCAGAATGGTTATCTGTAGTTTTTATGTGAGGATATTTCCTTTTCACCATAGGCCACAAAGCGCTAGAAATGTCCACTTCCAGTTTCTACAAAAACAGTGTTTCAAAACTGCTCAATCAAAAGAAAGTTTCAATTCTGTGAGACAAATGCACACATCACAAAGAAGTTTCTCAGAATTCTTGTATCTAGTTTTTATTTGAAGATATTTCCTTTTCCACTCTTGGCCGCAGAGCTCTCCAAATATCCAATGGCAGATTCTACATAAA
>NW_026667850.1:0-1278 GCF_009828535.3 Hylobates moloch | reverse complement strand
TCTAGTTTTTATTTGAAGATATTTCCTTTTTCACTCTTGGCCACAGAACTCTCCAAATATCCATTGGCAGATTCTACAAAAAGAGTGTTTCAAAATTGCTCATTCAAAAGAAAGGTTAAACTCTGAGTGAGGAATGCACATATAACCAGGAAGTTTGTCAGAATGCTTCTGTGTAGTTTTTATGTGAAGATATTTCCTTTTTTACCTTTGGTCACAAAGCGCTCTAAATGTCCACTTGCAGATTCTAAAAAAAAGAGTGTTTCAAAACTGCTCAATCCAAAGAAAGGTTAAACTCTGTGAGATGAATGCACAGATCAGAAAGAAGTTTCTCAGAATGTTTCTGTGTAGTTTTTATATGAAGGTATTTCCTTTTTAACTATATGCCTCAAACCACTACAAATGTCCACTTGTAGATTCTACAAAAAGAGTGTTTCAAAACTGTTCAATCAAAAGAAACGTTCAACTCTGTGAGACAAATGCACAGATCACAAAGTAGTTTCTCACAATTCTTCTGTCTAGTTTTCATTTGAAGATATTTCCTTTTCCACTATATGCCGCAGCGCTCTCCAAATATCCAGTGGCAGATTCCACAAAAAGAGAGTTTCAAAACTGCTCAATGAAAAGAAAGGTTAAACTCTGAGTGAGGAATGCACAAATAACAAGGAAGATTGTCAGAATGCTTCTGTGTAGTTTTTATGTGGAGATATTTCCTTTTCCACAATAGGCCTCAAATAGCTCCAAATATTCTCTTGCAGATTCTACAAAAAGAGTGTTTCAAAACCACTCAATCAAAAGAAAGGTTCAACTCTGTGAGACAAATGCACAGATCACAAAAAGTTTCTCAGAATTCTTCTGTCTAGTTTTTATTTGAAGATATTTCCTTTTCCACTATAGGCCGCATGGCTCTCCAAATATCCAAAGGCAGATTCTACAAAAAGAGTGTTTCAAAACTGCTCAATCAAAAGAAAGGTTCAACTCTGTGAGATGAATGCAGAGATCAGAAAGAAGTTTCGCAGAATGGTTATCTGTAGTTTTTATGTGAGGATATTTCCTTTTCACCATAGGCCACAAAGCGCTAGAAATGTCCACTTCCAGTTTCTACAAAAACAGTGTTTCAAAACTGCTCAATCAAAAGAAAGTTTCAATTCTGTGAGACAAATGCACACATCACAAAGAAGTTTCTCAGAATTCTTGTATCTAGTTTTTATTTGAAGATATTTCCTTTTCCACTCTTGGCCGCAGAGCTCTCCAAATATCCAATGGCAGATTCTACATAAA
>NW_026667849.1:0-1278 GCF_009828535.3 Hylobates moloch | reverse complement strand
CCCAGAATATTCTGGCTGTATGGAATGTCAGAAACCAAAGGGGCTGCGCCGGGACTGGGTTCAGGCCGGGTGCCGGGGAGGTTGTGTCAGGGCTACCGGGGCGGTGGTCGATCCCGGTGGGGTGAATCTGGCAGAAAGCTCTTCTCTCCTTTGGCAGGCATTTCAAACTGTGGCTTGGAGTGAGGCACGGGTACCCTCCTGCTTCCCAGGTCTTCTTTCATTCCCCTTGGCACTCAGGGAAAGGCCACTTGTTGCCCCTTGCCACCGGGCACATGCCCGGACACCTTTGTTGGTTTCGCCATCGCCCGTACGCCTCTCCGCTGACACACATTCACACCATCTGCTCTGGGATACCTCAGTGCCACGCCTAATCGCATTGTCTCCACCTCGGATTGGCCCGGTCCCTGTCTGCTCGTGTCCTGGAAAGCGGTGTCGGCTTGCAGGAGCTCCAGGCGTTTTAGAAGCGGGGCAGGACACTGCTCTTTCAAAGGAGGAGGTAGGCGGAGGGTTCACGGATCAGTCAACTTTCAGCTGACACCACGCTGTGAGAGCCATGGGATCATTCCCTGCTGCAGGGAGTCCCTGCCTCCGTCACCAGATGTGGTGAGCCCATCCTTTCTCATCCGCAGGGGTCCAAAATAGCATCTGGAGAGGAGTCCTGAGAACCCAGCAGGCGTCCTGAAGCTCCCGCTCCATCGGTGGAAGTCGGATCGAGGAGGTCCTGAAGACGGGACTCCCGGGTTCTTGGCCCTGGGACACCGGCGGCCCCCTCTCCCACGCGGCCCCAAACTGGACCCCGGATCCAGCCGCAGCCTCAGCCGTGGCTGCGGCAGGACCCCCCTGATGAGTCGCCCCGCAGCCACCGCCATTGAAACGGGACTCAGCCTGACTGCCAGGAGCGGAGTGCGAGATGTCCCAGCCAATGCGCATGCATGAGGCGCGAGCTGACTCCGGGGTCACAGTGGTTCCCACGGTTGTCTTAGAAACCATTCCCTGAGGCTGGGCAACACGGGAGCCCTCCATTGCAGCGCTTGGGTGTCGGGTCTCCGAGCCTCTGGCCTGACCTCTCCACGGGGTCCACTGGAACGTCTGCGGCTGCCAGGAGTGGCAAAGGGCCGAGCAGGATGAGGAAACCACAGGCGGAGTCCGGGGGAAGCAGCGTGGCATCCCAGCCTCAGGCCTCCCCGGATGGTGATCGAGTGAGTCTCCCCAGAGGTGGTGCCCCCGATAGCTGCAGGACAGGTCTGCCTGTCTGCCCGTGGGCTGTTCTCTCACCCG
>NW_026667848.1:0-1278 GCF_009828535.3 Hylobates moloch | reverse complement strand
GCATTCTCCATTCCATTCTCCATTCCATTCACCATTCTCCATTCCATTCTCCATTCCATTCCATTCTCCATTCCATTCTCCATTCCATTCCATTCTCCATTCCATTCCATTCTCCATTCCATTGCATTCTGCATTCAATTCCCCATTCCATTCCATTCTCCATTCCATTCCATTCTTCATTCCATTATCCTGTCCATTCCATTGTACATTCCATTCTCCATTCCATTCCATTCTCCACTCCATTGCTTTCCATTCTCCATTCCACTGTATTCTATTCTCCATTCCATTCCATTCTCCATTCCATTCCATTCTGCATTCCATTCTCCATTCCATTCCATTCTCCAACCCATTCTCCATTCCACTAGATTCTGCATTCCATTCTCCATTCCATTCCATTCTCCAGTCCATTCTCCATTCCATTCCATTCTGCATTCCATTCCCTTCTCCATTCCATTCTCCATTCCATTCCATTCTCCATTCCATTCCATTCTCCTTTCCATTCCATTCTGCATTCCATTCCATTCCATCCTGCATTCTATTCCATTCTGCATTCCATTCCATTCTGCATTCCATTCTGCATTCCATTCTCCATTCCATTCCATTCTCCATTCCATTCTCCATTCCACTCCATTCTGCATTGCATTCTCCATTCCATTCTCCATTCCATTCACCATTCTCCATTCCATTCTCCATTCCATTCCATTCTCCATTCCATTCTCCATTCCATTCCATTCTCCATTCCATTCCATTCTCCATTCCATTGCATTCTGCATTCAATTCCCCATTCCATTCCATTCTCCATTCCATTCCATTCTTCATTCCATTATCCTGTCCATTCCATTGTACATTCCATTCTCCATTCCATTCCATTCTCCACTCCATTGCTTTCCATTCTCCATTCCACTGTATTCTATTCTCCATTCCATCCCATTCTCCATTCCATTCCATTCTGCATTCCATTCTCCATTCCATTCCATTCTCCAACCCATTCTCCATTCCACTAGATTCTGCATTCCATTCTCCATTCCATTCCATTCTCCAGTCCATTCTCCATTCCATTCCATTCTGCATTCCATTCCCTTCTCCATTCCATTCTCCATTCCATTCCATTCTCCATTCCATTCCATTCTCCTTTCCATTCCATTCTGCATTCCATTCCATTCCATCCTGCATTCTATTCCATTCTGCATTCCATTCCATTCTGCATTCCATTCTGCATTCCATTCTCCATTCCATTCCATTCTCCAACCCATTCTCCATTCCACTAGATTCTGCATT
>NW_026667847.1:0-1278 GCF_009828535.3 Hylobates moloch | reverse complement strand
AAAAATTTCTTAGATTATACAAATAGTGCCATAACATCAAGAATAATTCCAAATCATTCCATATACTTCAGAAGATACAAAACCAGGCTGAGTGCGGTGGTTCACGCCTGTAATCCCAACACTTTGGGAGGCCGAGGTGGGCGGATCACCTGAGGTTGGGAGTTCGAAACCAGTCTGACCAACATGGAGAAACCCCGTCTCTGCCAAAAATACAAAATTAGCCGGGTGTGGTGGTGCATACCTGTAATCCCAGCTACTGGGGAGGCTGAGGCAGCAGAATCGCTTTAACTTGGGAGGTGGAGGTTGCAGTGAGCCGAGATAGTGCCATTGCACTCCAGCCTGGGCAACAAGAGCAAAACTCCATCTCAAAAAAAAAAAAAAAAAAAAAAGACACAAAAGCAAGAACTCTTTTCCAGGAGCAATCCCATTTAGTTAAGAAAGAGAAGAAAAAAATCTTCCCTAGATTCAGCCAGTTCTTTATCTCTACTGTCCTTCAGAGTCAAATATCTTAAAAAAATAAGCAACGCTGCCAGGCGCGGTGGCTCACGTCTGTAATCCCAACACTTTGGGAGGCCAAGGCGGGTGGATCACAAGGTCAAGGGATCGAGACCATCCTGGCCAAGATGGTGACACCCCATCTCTACTAAAAATACAAAAATTAGCCCAGTGTAGTGGCACATGCCTGAGGTCCCAGCTACTCAGGAGACTGAGGCAGGAGAATGGCTTGAACCCAGGAGGCAGAGGTTGCAGTGAGCCGAGATCACGCCACTGCACTCCAGCCTGGTGACAGAGCCAGACTGTCTCAAAGAAAAAATAATAATAATAATAAGCAATTCCATCTCTCCCCACTTCATCCTTCTCAGCCCTCAATCCTCTGTGATCTGGCTCATGTTCCTGCTGCCTTACTGAGGCTGCTTTAGTAAGGTACCAGTAAGCTTCCAACTGGCAACTCCAAATGACTATTTTCAGTATACAACTTACTTGGAGTCTACTTAGCATCTTCAGTTATTGAACTTCCTCCTTTAACTCACTTCCAAAATACTACTCTCTCCTCCTTCCTTCTCTATTTCTTTGTTGGCTCTTCTTCCTCTGCCTTCTCTTCAAATATTTCTACTTCCTGTCACTCCTTCTAGTTCTCTCTACTGTTTCCACAATACTTGTTCTATCAACTACTCCTTTCACTTCATTCACAATAATACTGATGATTCCAAAGCATATATCTCTCATGCGTCCCCTCACATATCTGCTCTTTAATTCTTCTTTTTAATTCATTTGATA
>NW_026667846.1:0-1278 GCF_009828535.3 Hylobates moloch | reverse complement strand
TTCTCTGTATTTCCTGAATCTGAATGCTGGCCTGCCTTGCTAGATTGGGGAAGTTCTCCTGGATAATATCTTGCAGAGTGTTTTCCAACTTGGTTCCATTCTCCCCATCATTTTCAGGTACACCAATCAGACGTAGGTTTGGTCTTTTCACATAGTCCCAAATTTCTTGGAGGCTTTGTTCATTTCTTTTTATTCTTTTTTCTCTAAACTTCCCTTCTCTCTTCATTTCATTCATTTCATCTTCCATCAGCGATACCCTTTCTTCCAGTTGATCGCATCTGCTACTGAGGCTTCTGCAATCTTCGCGTAGTTCTCGAAACTTGGCTTTCAGCTCCATCAGCTCCTTTAAGCCCTTCTCTCCATTGGTTATTCTAGTTATCCATCCTTCTAATTTTTTTTTCAAAGTTTTTAACTTCTTTGCTATTGTTTTGAATTTCCTCTCGTAGCTCAGAGTAGTTTGATCGTCTGAAGCCTTCTTCTCTCAACTCATCAAAGTCATCCTCCATCCAGCTTTGTTCCATTGCTGGTGAGGAACTGCGTTCCTTTGGAGGAGGAGAGGTGCTCTGTTTTTTAGAGTTTCCAGTTTTTCTGCTCTGTTTTTCCCCCATGTTTGTGGTTTTATCTACTTTTTGTCTTTGATGATGGTGATGTACAGATGGGTTTTTGGTGTTGAAGTCCTTTCTGTTTGTTAGTTTTCCTTCTACCAGACAGGACCCTCAGCTGCAGGTCTGTTGGAGTTTACAAGAGGTCCACTCCAGACCCTGTTTGGCTGGGTGTCAGCAGCGGTGGCTGTAGAACAGCGGATTTTCGTGAGACCACAAATTCAGCTGTCTGATAGTTCCTCTGAAAGTTTTGTCTCAGAGGAGTACCCGGTTGAATGAGGTGTCAGTCTGACCCTACTGGGGGGGTGCCTCCCAGTTAGGCTGCTCAGGGGTGAGGGACCCACTTTAGGAGGCAGTCTGTCCGTTCTCAGATCTCCAGCTGCGTGCTGGGAGAACCACTACTCTCTTCAAAGCTGTCAGTCAGACAGGGACATTTAAGTCTGTGGAGGTTCTTGCTGAGTTTTTGTTTGTCTGTGCCCTGCCCCCAGAGGTGGAGCCTACAGAGGCAGGCAGGCCTCCTTGAGCTGTTGTGGGCTCCACCCAGTTCGAGCTTCCTGGCTGCTTTGTTTACCTAAGCAAGCCTGGGCAATGGCGGGCGCCCCTCCCCCAGCCTCGCTGCCGCCTTGCAGCTTGATCTCAGACTGCTGTGCTAGCAATCAGCGAGACTCCGTGGGCA